>NC_056735.1:828444063-828519063 GCF_019279795.1 Protopterus annectens
ATGGGAGAAAACTTTCAAGAGCTGCAAATGTTCATTAGTAATACAGGAGGCAGTCATGTGGTAAATTTTCTATTTCCCATCCATAGATCCAAGTTGTACTTGGAAATGGACAGGGATGAACTTTGTTTTACGGGGATAGGGAATCTGTTCCACATACTACACCACACTATAGTGCTGCACACCTGAGTGTGTTGTTGTTTTGATGAGATGTCTAGTAACTATGAGCCTATTGTTGGTTTGCTGGCCACTCCCTATTGCAAATCTCTAGCACACCATTTTTTAATGTAACATAGACAATGTATTCTTCAAGGGCAACATGCACTGCATTTGTAGATGAAGCACTGAAATGCAAAGTGGTTTGCCAACTGCAACATCTGCATTAGTAATAGTTCTTTTTAATGTGTGATTATTCACATGACTTTCACTTCTGCAGAGATTGTGCATATTGACTGAAATTGGTGCATTATAATCACAGCAGTTTTTGTTGCCCCTTATGATTCTGAAGTGGGTAGTTTTGTCATTATTTGTTCATACATTATGTTTCACTGCTTCCTGGACAAAAATATTCAAAACTAAAAATTTAAAACACACTCTAACACATGTTTCTGTATTAAATAATGAGTATAATTAAATACAATCACAAAGGTGAATCAAAGAATACATGCATTTATGTATGGTCTTAAAAATCTGTGCTGGAGGCCTATGGTTCGAAAACAACCCAAAGGTACACTAAATCCACCACTGGCCAAATACAGTTTCAATGAGTGTGAGTTTCAAGGGCAGAACAATTTACTGTTGCTCATGCTAAGTCTGTTTTCATTGTGAGACTGTATTGTTTTGTTTAGCAGTGTTTGCGCTCTAAAATTTGAAATAAAAGTTTTAAATTAAATCTGCATATCTGTAATCATTGTAAATGTAAAGAAGAAGCAAACAGTATGCATTCTGACAGATATGGTTAATGTTTGTGGTAACTTAGGAGTATTTATTTATCGATTAATTTGCATTTGTTTTCCGGTATAGTCCACTGGGTCTAGGAATGTCCATTTTCAGTGGAAACCCGGGGAGAAAAGCGTCACATATTACATATACACTGATGAGATAAAGTTACATAACAATAGTTAACAGATTCAAGTTACTAGTAAGCAACATTATACAAAATACAAAAATAACAATAATTTACATCCAGGCACAATATATACATGTTAATATACAATTAGAATTAGGCTTTCTTTTCTTTAAATTTCATCTTGTAGCTAAGGATGCATAAAACTGAGAGGGAGAAGAGTTAAATTAAGTGAAGGTAGATATTCCAAAGTGATAAAGTTGTTAGAAGAGGTTTCTAGTTTCATATAATGCTGGAAGAATTATTTGTGCATGTACAGAGCCATAGATTGGAGAGGCATTCTTGCAGAAACTTCTTGAAAATGGTGTGGTTAGAAGTGGTTCTGAATGTGGTGGATAAGGAATTCCACACCTTGGTTATAGCAATGGAGTAAAGAGCTTGGAAAACTGTAAGGTTAGGTAATTCTACCTTTAGAAGACATTTATTTTCTGATCTGAAGTATCTAGCGGGGTTGTAGGGGGACATTAGTGAGGCTAACAATGAACAATCTTCTGGTTTAGTTATGATTTTATGTGCAGTAGTAAGTTGTAGGTAACTTAGGAAGTTCAAGCCAATTAAGTTTTATAAGGGGTATACAGTAATGGGAGGTTATGTGTAGCATTGTTGGCAAACTTTGCTACTTTATTGTAACAAGATTTGAGTTTGTTTTTTAGAGAGAGATGAATGCCTGTGAGCAGTGGGGCACTATATAGTGGAGATGCTAATAGAAAGGAGGATGCTGGAGTTTTTTATTTTGGCTGAGTGGTTGAGGTAAGTTATGTCTGTAAAGCAGACCTAACTTTTGTGGGTCTTTATGATGTTGCTTAGGATATGAAGGTCAAAGGAGAGATTTTCATTGATAGTAACTCCAAAGAGTTTAGCATGGGCACTACTTTGATGACAGTGCTGTTCTGAGACTGAATAGTAAATTCTGAGTCCTATCTATGGGGGTGGATGATTTAGGGATGTGTAGAAGGAGTTTGATTTTGTTAGCATTTGGGGCTAGTTGATTGCTGTTCATCCATGTTTCTGTGGAAGAGAAGACAATTTGAGTTACTTTTTGTAGTTCACTGATGGAGTAGGGAGAGCAGATGATGGTGGAATCATCTGTGTATTGAATATGTGAGGTTTGGGACAGAGAAGGATGGAAGCCATTAACAAATATGCTGAAAAGGAGAGACCCAAGTACAGAGCCTTGAGGAACTTCTGTTGATAAGATGAGAAGTACTGGTCCCCTTTTGTTGCTTGTTGTCTATTTGTAAGGTAGATAGAGAACCAATCTAAAATAGTGGGTGAGATTCCTAGGTTAAATAGTTTAGTGAGTAGTAAGGGATGTGAGATGGTATCAAATACCTTTGATAAGTTGAGGAATAAAGAGGACACAGTTTTCCCTGTGTCTCTTGCACAGTTTACAGTGTCCAAGAATTATATAAGAGCAATGATGGTACTGCATCCAGATCTGAATCTGGGTTGGGTGGGGGACAAGATTTCATTGTCTAGGAGGTGCTTTAGGAGTTGATTGAGGACACATTTTTCTAGAATTTTGAATAGAGGGGAAAGGATTGCTATGGGTTGGAAATTGTTGAAATCTATGTTTGGCTGCCTTTATGTAGTGGGAGAATATAAGCTTTTTCCAGAAAGTGAGTACTTGCTGTTCTTGGAGAGATCTGTTGATAAATATGCTAACTGGATAAACTATAGACTTTGCTGACATCTGTAGGTATGCTGGGGGTAGGTTATCAGGCACATTAGTACATGGTTTGAGTTTAAGGAGTAGTTTCAACATAGCTGAGGTAGGGATGGGGGAGAAGGTAAAGTTTGGAGTGGAGTTTATATTTGGTGAGTGTGCTGCGATATTTATTTGAGGGAAATTTCCTGTAAGGTTAGCAATGGAGTCTATAAAATGTGAGTTGAATATTGTGGCAATTTCTGTGAGGGATTTATCTGGATCAGGACAGGGGTGGTTATTGGATCCTGAGTTAAGTAGGGTTGAGATTGTATTCCAGAATTTCTTAGGGTTTTGTTTATGGCATTTTTGGTTAGACAGATAGAATTGTTTTTTTTTTCTTTTACTACTGCACATTTTGCTTGATTACTAAGTTGTATGAATTGTAGGAGGTATGGGGAGTATTTTTTTTTTTTGCATAGCTTCCAACATTTGTATCTTTTAGACATCAATTGTTTTGTGTAATGAGTAAGCCAGGTAGCATTGTTGTTTTTAATTCTTTTTTGCCGTATGGGGGCTAGATTGTTTAGGATATCTAAGAAGGTTGAATTAAAGAGTTCAACAGTTTCATCGAGTGAGAGGAGTTTGAGAATCCTCCAGTTTACTTGTACCAGGGTGTCATTTAGAGCTGTTTGGTCGAAATTGGAGATATTTCTAGTTAGTCTGTATTGGTGTTGGCTAGGAGCTAGGGTAGATTTACATATTATGTATGCTGGGAGGTGATCACTTATGGTTTGAGATAGAGTCCCTGCTGAAGCTACTTTGTTTGGGAGTGAGACTAGTATCCAGTCTATGATGAAACCACTAGTTGTTGTTTTGTTGGGTCTAGTTACTTCATTGATAAGCTGGGTATAAGTGAATACATTGATACTTATTGGGGATTGATTTTTGTGACTTCTGTTCAATCTATGTTGACATCTCCAAGGATAATTGTGTCACTTTTAAATGTTTTTAAAGTCCAGCCAAGGATTTGTTCTAGGAGTAGCAGCCAAGGAATGGGACATTTAATGGCTGCTGGGGGGGAGGGGTGATTCATTACTCTTTCTAGGGCCCCATTTGACCATGATCCAGCACATGAACTGACAAAGTTTCAACCAAACAATTCATTTTAGGCTTAATGATAAAATCCTATCCTTACAACTTCTCCATTTCCAAAATCATTACCTGACTCATTAGTCATTCATTAGTCACCAAATTATACACTCAGACAGCAACAAACCATCCATATCACTTATTGAAAAACAAGCTTATTTTCAACAAAAAAACACTCGAGTCACTAAAATCTATCCATAGTCACAAATGTGGTCCTTCAATCTTAGCTACTCAGTTCGGTTCCTTAGTATTGCAATCTGCTTAATTCTAAGTCCCAAATCTGCATGAATAATTTGGGAACATTACATGAAAACTGAATGCAAAACTGTCTGTACCCTTCGGAAACAACTACAGAATAAGGCGAAATCCAATATCATGGATAGTAAGCTGGTACATTACTCAACACAGGTTCTGGGATTCATAAAGTATTCCACTGAGGGCACTAAGAGCTGTAGGGGTTGTTTCCATAACTGCAGGAATTGTGATTCTGGGGCATATTAGCTGCAATGAGAGAACATCTCAATACTGGGTAACTTAAAACACCTCATTATTGGCTGATTTGCATGTCTCTGAATCACATGGAGTTACTGCTAGTGCTACACACACACACACACACACACACACACACACACACACACACACACACACACACACACACACACGCGCACACACACACACAGACACACACATACTGAAATGTCCCCAGTCTTCTTAACTGTCATTTTATTTACAGAATGCCCATACAGTAACCGTTTATTGTTTCCCTGCCCTTCTTAAATCATGAATGAGTAAAATCAGTCAGTAATACCAAACATTAGAATTTCATTCATCTTTATGTTCAGAAAATGAACTGTGATACTAGACCTCTGTCTTTGTTATATTTTTAAGTCACCCAGAGGAATATTTAACATTTTTTGCTGATGAGGTTTACTGTTATTTAAAAGTCTTCAGCATGACTGTTTAAAGGTATGTCAGCCCCCAGACATCGATACTCCACATTCCTGTCAACTCTTTCTGATTTTACAGAACATTGTTGATTTTGCTTCATATACCTGCCAATACCCTCATAAATTTGAAACTGTTACAGTTGGTCAATAATGCCAGATATTAGAGTTGCATACTCATTGTTCATAAAATACATCAAGGTGTAGGAGATTGCCTTTAATGAAGTCTGCAGATGGTGTGGAGGACTAAATTTTGCTTTATTAATGAGTTGCTTTCAGTACCCATGGTACAGCATTTAAAGCTTTTTCAATATTAATATTATTTTTTAAAGTGACTTAAGGTAATATTTAAATAAGTTGCCTGCTGTTAGTCCAAAGGGCAAACTGCTGTTTTTTTTTAATGAGCTGCTTTATGTCCCAAGGGTACTGAGTTCCAACCCCCTTATTCCAACTTTAAGTAGTATCATTGGTGTCTAGTGTTCTCCTCACCTATACACCTTTTATGCTGCAAAACTGTTGTTCTATTAACTTTTTAAGTGAATTGACACTAATGTTTATATAGTATCCTTGGTATATTGTGCTTTCTCCTTGCTCATACCTCTTTCTTGCTGAAAAAATGTTTTTCTACTAACTTTTTAGTGACTAAACTAATATTTAAATAATATCCCTGTTATATAGTACCCCCTACATACCCACACATCTTGTCTTACTGCAGAATTTTTATTCCATTAAATTTTCAAGTTACTTTACAATAATATACAAATTTCCTTGATGTTTAGTGTTTCCAGGGTGTCATTTAGAGCTGTTTGGTCGAAATTGGAGATATTTCTAGTTAGTCTGTACTGGTGTTGGCTGGGGCTAGGGTAGATTTACATATTATGTATGCTGGGAGGTGATCACTTATGGTTTGAGGTAGAGTCCCTGCTGAAGGTACTTTGTTTGGGAGTGAGACTAGTATCCAGTCTATGATGAAACCACTAGTTGTTGTTTTGTTAGGTCTAGTTACTTCATTGATAAGCTGGGTATAACTGAATAGATTGATATTTATTGGGGATTAATTTTTTTGTGACTTCTGTCCAATCTATGTTGACATCTCCAAGGATAATTGTGTCACTGGTAAAGGTTTTTGAAGTCCAGCAAAGGACTTGTTCTAGGAGTAGCAGCCAAGGAATGGGACATCAAATGGCTGCTGGGGGGTGATTCATTACTCTTTCTAGGGTCCCATTTCACCATGAGCCAGCACATGAACTGACAAAGTTTCAAACAAACAACTCATTTTAGGCTTAATGATAAAATCCTATCCTTACAACTTCTCTATTGCCAAAATCATTTCCTGACTCATTAGTCATTCATTAGTCACCATATTTTACACTCAGACAGCAACAAACCATCCATATTACTTATTGAAAAACAAGCTTATTTTCAACACTAAAATCTAACCATAGTCACAAATGTGGTCCTTCAATCTTTGCTACTCAGCTCGGTTCCTTAGTATTGCAATCTGCTTAATTCTAAGTCCCAAATCAGCATGAATAATTTGGGAACATTACATGAAAATTGAATGCAAACATGTCTGTACCCTTCAGAAACAACTACAGAATAAGGCCACATTCAACATCATGGATAGTAAGCTGGTACATTACTCAACACAGGTTCTGGAATTCATAAAGTATTCCACTGAGGGCACTAAGAGCTGTAGGGGTTGTTTCCATAACTGAAAGAATTGTGATTCTGGAGCATATTAGCTGCAATGAGAGAACATCTCAATACTGGGTAACTTAAAAAACCTCATTATTGGCTGATTTGCATGTCTCTGAATCACGTGGCGTTACTGCTAGTGCTACACACACACATGCTAAAATGTCCCCATTCTTCTTAACTGTCCTTTTATTTACATAATGCCCATACAGTAACCGTTTATTGTTTCCCTGCCCTTCTTAAATTATGAATGAGTAAAATCAGTCAGTAATACCAAACATTAGAATTTCATTCATCTTTGTGTTCAGAAAATGAACTGTGATACTAGACATCTGTCTTTGTTATATTTTTAAGTCACTCAGGGGACTACTTAACATTTTTCGCTGATGAGGTTTACTGTTATTTAAAAGTCTTCAGCATGACTGTTTAAAGGTATGTCAGCCCCCAGACATCAATACTCCTCATTCCTGTCAACTCTTTCTGATGTTACAGAACATTGTTGATTTTGCTTCATATACCTGCCCATTTCCTCATAAATTTGAGACTGTTACAGTCGGTCAATAATGCCAGATATTAGAGTTGCATACTCATTGTTCATAAATACGTCAAGATGCAGGAGATTGCCTTTAATGAAGTCTGCAGATGGTGTGGAGGACTAAATTTTGCTTTATTAATGAGTTGCTTTCAGTACCCATGGTACAGCATTTAAAGCTTTTTCCAGTCCGTCAGTGCAACTCTAAAGAAATCTTCCTTAGGAGAAAAACACTTAATTTAATATGTATTTTGTTGAAAAATATGCCATTCCATTCCTCATTGGTACATATAGCCTCCTTCATTTTGGTTACACTGAGCTATGGTACCCCTCATCATAGTCAGGGAGGAGTGGAATTGAGGTCACCACCTGAAGCTTCATGCTTTGATTGCATGGAGTGAATCTGTAATTGCAGAAGTACTGTGGCACAGAAGGAGAGCAAGAGGACCTGAATTTGAAGATGTCACATCAGAAGAAAAGCATGGATTCTCAAGATAATGAGGGATCTGAAATGATGCATTCAAAGCCTTCATTTGGTTCTAGTCTTTCAGGAGCTGCATCTAGTAATATGAGAAATCAGGACATAGCCATAGCTTAACTATATATGAAAACCTTGATACTTACTGATAGGTCAAAGCACAGAGGTACAAAGAAGTGGTCTCCAAAGATTCCAGTAGATCATGTGAGCAATCAATCCAGTGCAGAAGCCAAGAATAGTGACTAGATTACAGCAAAAGGATTAGCTGCCATTTGTGCAAATTGTTTGGGAGCATAGCAGACAATCACCTATGCAGTGCAAGTTATAGTATTCAGTTCCAGCTTAGTTTATTAGTAACAGTAGCAAGGAGTTTTCATAGGCTGTTTGCTAGAGATCTTCTGTGAAAGACCTTTTTTGGTCCTTAACTTTGGCTTGAGGGGAAGCCCAAGTATATAGATTACCCTGATGAGCAATTTACTTAGCTAATTAACTAAGTCTGTAAAAAAAAAAGGTTATCTAACATGTGGGGATGGCTGAAAAGCAATCTATATGACAAAAAAATAATATGTGTGTGTGTGTGTGTGTGTGTGTACATATATATATATATATATATATATATATATATATATATATATATATATATATATATATATATATATATATATATATATATATATATATATATATATATATATCATACCTCCCAACCAAACTGAATTACTTGGTTTTTACCGAGTTTTGGGGTCCAAATAATGGGGTGCCATGATTCCCAAGTGGCACCCCTTCATTTCCGATTTTTTTCCAGCTTTGTTTTAAATTTTTTGTTCTTTCGTGCTTTTGAGCTGACGTCATCACACGGGCAATTATGTCAGCTCTGTCAGCCTGTCAGAATTGAGCTCAAGGGTTCACGTCCACACATTTCTGGCTCCAGCTGTTTGAGTGAATCTATCTGCGACTGCAACTGCTGTGGATCTATATGCAACTTAAAGGGAAAACAAGTAATTATTCTGCAGAGCTGCGAGAATGGAGTATGAGTTTATTTAGGGGAAACAAGCAATTATTTCTGCAGAGCTGTGAGAATGGATATGAGTTGATTTAGGGGAAACAACTGAGACCAGAGCTGCGAGAATGGAGTATGACTTTATTTCTGCAGATCTCTACATGGAGAATGTTAACTTTTAAAGCTACTGTTTTCTCAGTTGCAAACTTGAACAGAGACAGTTTATTTTTGAGTTTCTTCGAGCTTAAGCGTGTGTGTGTGTGTGTGTGTGTGTGTGTGTGTGTGTTCTGCGACTGCAAGGGGAAAAAGCAATTATTTCTGCAGAGCTGTGAGAACAGAGTATGAGTTCTTTAGGGGAAACAAGCAATTATTTCTGCAGAACTGTGAGAATGGAGCATGAGTTTGTTTAGGGGAAACAACTGAGAGTGGAGCTGCGAGAATGGAGTATGACTTTATTTCTGCAGAGCTCTACATGGAGAGCGTTAACTTTTAAAGGTATTGTTTTCTGAAGCACAAACTTGAAAAGAGACTGTTTATTTTTGAGTTTCTCCGTGCTTAAGCATGTGTGTGTGCATGCAGCGGAATACACCTGGTGGTTAGAGGTACTCAGGCTCAAACCCTGTATCTTGGGTACAGGTAAAAGGAGCCTAAAGGCCATAGCCACCACCACTTCTAAATTTATGGCTCATATGTTTTTTCTGTTCCGCATTCAAAAAAATCATTGAAGGATTGGCATTTGAACTTCAGACTTCATATTCTTCAGAAAGTAAATGGTAACACAAAACATTTTATTTTAGCAATTTTCTAAGTTTATAAGATCAGTATTTGAAATTTGTCCCAAGTTTGGCACAGTATCCCCCCATTATTGGCTTTCTCCAGGTTTTTTGTGCTAAGACATTGAGAGCTATGGTGAGAAGTGAGAACTGAATTCACTAAATGATAGCCGTTTAAGTTTCAGTCTTCCTGTCTTTCAGGAAACTGCTGAGTTGGCTTTGTGGTGTGTTGCTCTCACTGTAGTGTACAGGGTCCTGGGTTCAAGACTTGATAGTGAAATGCATGGTGGTAACACAACATTTTATTCAAGCAACTTTCCAAATTTATGCAAGAAATGTTTAAAATGTGTCCCTGGTTTTAAGCCTTTTGTCCACCCCCCCAAAAAAAATGAAATTGAAAATAAGTGCAAGAAGCTGTGCAAGATGCCTATGGCTTACACTGCTGTCATTCTATGTGTGTGTGTGTTTATGTGTGTGTGTGTGTGTGTGTGTGTGTGTGTAAGTAGACTTTTATCATAGAAATGTTCTGAATAGGGCAGTTTTTTCATTATTGGTTCAACCATTTGTTTCATTGCCTACTGGAAAAATGCTCAAACAATAAATTTAAAATGCAATTGTGTGTGTAGAAGTAGACTTTTATCATAGATATGTTCTGAATAGGGCGGTTTTGTCATTATTGGTTCATGTGTTTTGTTTCATTGCCTACTGGAAAATTTTTTAAACAATAAATTTAAAATGCACTCTAACTTAAGTCTAAGTAGTGTGATGTATTATACAAGGAATATAATAAAGTCAGGAAGGTGTATCAAAAAATGCTTGTATGTTTCTTGTTTTGTGTGCAAAGGGCCTATGATTTGAAAAACAGCCCAAAGGTAATCTTTAGCCATCACTGGTCAGATGCATTTTCTTTGGATGTGGTGGGGGTTTCAATGCTGTTTCAATGACTGTGAGTTTCAAGGACAGAGAAGGTTTAATGCCAAGTTTATTTTCATTATGAGACAGTATTGCTTTATTTAGCAGACATCTATTAGTGTTTGTGCATTGTGTTATAAAATGTAAAAACAATCTGAATTATCATTGTAGAAGTAAAGCAGCATGCACACATTGGTGTTTATGGTAAATGGGGTGAAATAGACTGGTAATGGGACATTGGAATGGCTGCAGGGAGACTCTGGTGCTATATTTTGGTTTTGTTCTTCAGTTTGCATTTGAAAGTTGGTATCCCATAATTCCATTGGTGTGGGCAGGGTTATGTAATTATGTGTGCAAATTTTATGTTAATCAGCGTACAGATTTGTACGTAGTTTTAATGGGCCTTGTCCAGATTTTTGATGTTTGCAGGTTGCTAGGTATGGTACACATATATATATATATATATATATATATATATATATATATATCTATATATATATATATATATATATATATATATATATATATATATACATATATATAAATATACACACACACATGCACACGCGCACACACACACACACACACACACACACACACACACACACACACTACACAGGTGGAAGCACCCTACACAGAGTGCATAAAATTTAACTGTCACCTGCACACAACTTTGGAATTGTGCATATAAGTCAGCAGCACATTAGTTTTCTGTGTAGTATGTAATACTGATGTAGTCTGGCCAATCACTGGCAGACCACAAAAGGCATTGTTATGAAGTAATGAGAGACTGCCTATGTCCCTGCACAAGGCAGCATAAGGGGAATGTCCCAGGTATATCTGTGAGTCAGCTGCAAGTAGCTTCCATATCACACATGCACTCAGCTCACTACACCATCAGCCACAGGTTTATCACATATCATATCCCTGCTGTTGAGAATAAATACAGTATGACACCACTTCTGTATGGGAATACCCACAGAATGCAGCATGCTGAAGAGATGTCGTATGCAGGTGTGCCCCTCGCTGTAAGCAGTACCCTGCCTGCATCCAGACCATTGGATCAATATGGACAGGAACAATCGCCATTAATACCTCGCACACTTACCCTGACACCCCAGGGGAATCCACTGGCTCACAGCCTGGGAATGTAGGAGTGACAGAATGCACTGGCCTGCTACAGATGGCATGCATCACTACCAAATGGCATACAGTCCTCTGTCAAAGGCCTGTGCCTCACTAGTAGTGCCAATGTATGGTATCTTATGGGGTCCCAACTAACAATCTAACACAGTCAATAGAACACAAATGCAAGTCCATGTTGACAAATCCCAGTAGCATGTCCCCATGTCCTACTGCATGAACAGTGGACCAATCCATAAATTCCGCTGGGATGAAGGGCCAACTATAGGGATACTTCTCAGATATCACTTGCCAAAACGTGCACTGTCATCCCCTTTGGTAAAAACTCTGTACCCATGAACTACCACATAGGCAGAAATCCACTTAACACAGAATGTGTGATAAGAGACCTTGGGACCCAGGTGGACAGTAGTCTCTTCTTTGATAGTCACATCGCCACATTAGTCAGGAAGTCCTTCTACGTGGCACACCTCATCATAAAAGGGTTCTCATCCAGGAAAAAAGAGGTCATTGTTACCCTCTACTCGTCACTCATTAGACCCATTATAGAGTACAACACCCCTTTTGAAATGTATCTCACAAGACATCTGCAGCAGTTGGAAAGGCCACAGAAGTACCTCACAAACAGGATTACTGGCCTCAAACAAATGCCCTACACTGACCACCTCAAAAAACTCCAGCTTTACTCCGTAGCATATCTCCTCCTCCGAGGTTATCTCTGCCTAACATATAAAGCTATGTCAAACCCAGAGCTGTTGGACATGCTACACCTAAAGAAATCCCAATCCCTCTGAGCTACATGCTCTAGGGACCTAAACCTTGTCACCACAATAAACAAGACTCGCTGGAGGGATAGATTCCTGTCCCAGAGACTTCCTATTCTCTGGAACAAGCTACCAATCTATGTCAAGCAAAGTTCTTCATTAGCACTCTTCAAGAAAAATCTTGATGAGTGGATGGGAAATAAGAAATACACCCCGGGGATCACTTCTGCATCTCTGTTGGACAGTGGCACAGGAAAATAACTTTCTTGGGTGGCGTAAGCTATGGAACCTTGCTGGCTAGGCTTACGTAGGCCCTTGGGCCGATAGCCTAGTACCTACCTATGAACCTATAATGTTAGGAAGAGGATAGAATAACAGAGTAGGGGGTGTAGAAGCATGGACATCATGGACTGTGTGAAGTCAGAAACTCTGATGTGTGCCCATACTACCCCTGCCTGCAAACCCAGTAATGGGTGGCTACAAACCTGCTCATAAACCACAGTTTGAAGGGGAACTGACCAGATATATGATCCCTGCCTCTTGGTAACCTGGATGAATATGTACAGCTGAGAGGCATGATCACAGCAGGATATGGCCATTCTGTTAAGTCAATATATGTACAAGAAGGTGATCCTCAGCCACCATAGTACCAAGGTGCTGGACCATTTAACCAGACCCATCAGCAAGTGTCTTTAGCTACCCCCCCAGAATGGCAGGAGTGTGCAAGAATGTGTAGGCTGCGGACCACAATACTGGACACAGATTCATTTGCAGTAAATAACTGTGAAAAAATAATTATATCTGTCAGTAGTTGATGATATAATACATCACAGTGTAAAACAGTACATATGTCTGAATATCTCTGGTAACACCAACCATGTAACACAAGCTGCACAGACAGCAATAGTTACAGTACCCCCTATCAGTCACCCATTGTGACTCCATATTGTCAACCTATCTACAGATATCCTGCAGAAACAAGTTGCTAGCTGTAGGTGTAGAACACCAAGCCCTGAACTGGAGTACAACTCTACCTGGAATGGATTCACACACTCAGTACAGAAGGTCATACTGGGCATGCTCCTACACTTAGAAGAATGAAGCCCATGTCTGACAACACAGTGGACTATACATATCTGTCATTCGCAGATGTCTGTGCACACACACCTAATTGTACACCATTTATGCTTCACACACACATTGGATAGGAATACTCACACATATCCAAGGTCAACACACTATAATATGTCAAACATATACACACAGAGATGTGGGGAAGAGAGAGACAGACAGTGACAGAGCAAATTCCATTATGAGGCCTGTCCCACCCACTACACATCCAATTAGCCGATATCACATAATGTGCTGATATCAATCACTGTAGATATTTCTTTTGGTAGCCCTCAGCCTTATAGTGTCTGTGGTGCTTGTGATAACTGTGTAACACGATAGTACAAATCAGTATTCATGTAGCATTTGTATGCTCAGTCCTGTCAAATGTAAAGTTTTGTGTGACTGAGTGTGTGTATGTTTCCAGAGGAATGATTTATGGCCCATTCGCACTTCCCATTGCCCATGTTAGCACTCCTACTGATGTCAGCCACCTTGAAATAAACTATCAGCCAAATCTCACCCCTATAAGCTCCGTGGCATTCGCGATAACTGAGTAATATTGTCCTGTAGCAAACTAGTTAGGTAGGAGTTCCAATCCCAGACATGGCAACTGTTAAAGTGTTTGTGTTTGGAAATGAATGATTTTGAGGTCATTCACACTCACTACACCTCCCATTTCCCTACTTTAGCACACCTGCTGATGTCAGTCACCTTGAAATAACCCTTTGGCCAAACCCCAGCCCTATAAGTGATTTGGCCCTCAGGGTAATGGTGTAATACTGTATTGTAGCAAACTAGTTAGGTAGAAGTTCTAATCCCAGACATGGCAACTGTTAAACTGTGTGTGTTTGTGTGTGGAGATGAATGATTTTTAGGTCATTCACACTCACTACACCTCCCATTGCCCTACTTTAGCATGCCTGCTGATGTCAGTCACCTTGAAATAACCCTTTGGCCAAATCTCAGCCCTATACGTTACATGGCACTCATGGTAACTGCGTAATACTGTAATGTAGAAAACTAGTTAGATAGGAGTTATAGTCCTGGTCCTGGCAACTGTAATAATGTGTGTGTTTGTGTGTGTGAGCGAGAGAGAAGAGTGTGTGTGTGTGTGTGTGTGTGTGTGTGTGTGTGTGTGTGTGTGTGTGTGTGTGTGTGTGTGTGTGTGTGTGTGTGTCTTTTTGACACTTGATTTTGTGGACATTTACACTTTCTACACTTCCCTTACCCCTCCTTTAGCACTGCTGCTGATGTAACTCACCTTCAAAGATACCTTTGGACACCTCTCCAACATATAATCTCCATGGCACTTATAATAGCTGTGTAGTACCATAGTGTAGCAAACTAATTAGATAGGAGTTTTAATCCTTGTCCGAGCAACTGTGATAATGTGTGAGAGAATATGTGTGTGTATGTGTGTGTGTCTTTGTTGACACCTGGTTTTGTGAGCATTCACACTTACTACACCTCCCTTACCCCTCCATTAGCACTGCTGCTGATGTCACTCATCTTCAAAGATAACTTTGGACAGCTCTTCAACATATAAGCTCTGTGGTGCTTGTGATAACTGCGTAATACCATAGTGTAGCAAACTAGTTAGATATGAGTTCTATTCCTGGTCCTGGCAACAGTGATATTGTGTGTGTTTGTGTGAGTTAATGTGTGTGTATTTGTTGACACCTGATCTTTTGGACATTCACACTTACTACACTTCAGTTACCCCTACATAAGCACTGCTGCTGATGTCTTTCATCTTCAAAGATACCTTGCTCTTTAACATACAAACTCCAAGGAATTTGTGATATCTGTGTAATACCATAGTGTAACAAACTAGTTAGGTAGGAGTTCTAATCTTGGTCCTGGCAACTGTGATAATATGTGTGTATGTATGAGAGATTGTGTGTCTTTGTTGACCCCTGATTTTGTGGACATTCACACTTACTACACTTCAATAACCCCTCCTTTAGCACTGCTGCTGATGTCACTAACCTTCAAAGATACCTATGAACAATTCTCCAACATGTAAGCTCCGTGGTACGCACAACAAATGCTTAACACTGTAATAGCAATACATAACTAGGTAGGGTTCAAAACAGCACTGGCAAGTATGTGTTTGTGTGTGTCATCAGTATCCTGTGGGTGATGGGGTGATTGTATAATAATAGGATCCACTGACATGTGTGTTTTGCTACATTATTATATTGAGGACCTATATGTCCCAATGCCCACATTACAAGATCGACAATTGTCAAACACTGTAGAGGTTGTTGTAGACATTCCACATCCATAAATGTCAACTGCCATGTGCAATGACTATGTGACATTATGGATTAATGAACAATATAGGCAACCATTATAATACCCAAAGACCACTCTCACCCCATGGATCATACACAAACATGCTTGGCTTTTTTCTCTTTTCCTTTCTTTCTTTCTCTCTGTCTCTGTCTCTCTCTCTCTCTCTCTCCCTCTCTGGTAGATGTGGAAAAATACATCTGTTTTGCATAGGCAGCAGCTTGACTTTTGTAGGTAATTCTCATAATCAGCTGATGGCCTGTGCACGAATTGGAGTCCCCCACTTGCTAACTGCATGTGGAACAGTTGTGGTATCATTCCTACAGCCAATTGCATTGAAATACATTACTATAACAAAGCACTTCATGTGGGTGTTGGCCCTTTTCCTTCACTGTGAGTAGGACTTCATGTGGGTGTCTGACAAACAGCATCACAGAGGGTAGTTGGAAATACCTCTTACAACAAACACTGTGGAGACAGGCCAACAAACTGGAGGGGGATGTTCCAGACATGGGGACAGAATGTAAGTATAGCTGTTCTACATTTAAAGTAATGTTGGTTTAACAGGGTTTGTGTGGATATGGCTGTTCTGCATGATTTAAAGTCTGGCATGACAGTGTTATGTGGTTGAGAAAACTCTCACCTGTAGGGCTATCTGCAGACTGTCCAGAGTTTGGAGTCCTAGATGTGGTGTGTTACTCACACATTTTCTGTCTTTATAAATGCAGTAGCATACCCTAATTATTGCAATCAGTAAATGGTAACATCCGTGTGTGTTACTGACTTCATATCTCTCAGAAGAGATATGTCACAACAAACCCTCTTACACCAGCAATTTTCTCAGTTTATAACAGCAATATCTCAATATTGGCCCTATGTTTATGCCTCTGTCCCCCAAGTCTGTCACCCTTTGCCCATATGTCATGCATTAAGAAGTGGATATGTACAGTATATCATTATTTACTGACATCATTCCTGATATCAAGCCAGTGATATGCCAGACATGTTATGCATAGGAGGCCTTATATTTGAGGACAAAACTTGGGCATTTTGTTGTAGTCTGTACAGTAGTGAGGTCTGTGTACTCATGGTGATTGTTGCCAGAGTGTCAGTATTCTGTAGAAGTGTATTGTGAATATGTTATTTGGACTGTGTACAGACTGGGCTAGATATCAATGTTCTTGGTTCTGTTCTGATGTTGCATGCTGTTCCAGTTTCTGGTACACTATCAGCTTATATGTTTGAAGGGCCAGACTGAGACATGTCCCATACCACAGTCAGGCATCAGACTACACTCTGAATTGGAGCAGTATATGTAGGGTTAGTGTGTGACTGGCAAATATGATGATGGGTTTTGTTCCCACAGTCCATATACTGTACTATTAAGTAGGCTTACCATAATGCGACTGTGCCTGTGTTGAGATTGGTTGTGGCTATGCACTTTCACACTGGTGTCTGTTACTCCTTGCTGTTACATGCCTGTAGTACCTGCTATATTTGCAATTACAATTACAAAATTGTGTTAGTGTTGTGGCAGTCTGCCTGTAGTTTAGACAGTGCTTTGTGACATGCCTAGCAGCTCAGTGTATTTACCCTAGTGTGATGTTATGTCCAGATATTTGTCAGATGTACTGTTGCCTGGCCATCATACATGTTGTGTATTTCTGACAAAGCACTGGGAAGCTGTGAAGATGCATCTCACTAACTAGTGGGAAGTATGTGGGCTTGGGCCTCTGCTCCTCCCATTAATATGTCTTAGGACAGAGAAGAGGGTGTGAATGCATCAAGTGTGTGAGCTTATCTAGTCCAGTATTTGTGATATATCCACATTTTCATGGATTTAAACACCCCCTTTGTCAGGCTTGGTCTGCATTTCTTGCACTAAGGAGTTCTATGTATACCTCTCGACTGACCAGATTGTTACAGACTGTCCATGTTTATTGATCATATTTCTGCTGTATTCCACAGGATCATTACTGTGATTTGTGTGGTACTTCACTATGATGATTTTTATGATGTCTGTCAGTAACTGATGGCATACATGTCAGTTTCAGAAGAGCCTTCCTTCACAGCATGTATGTTGACACAACCCCTGTTACTGTAGCAACATTCTACATTTATAACTGCAATACTTACATTATGTTCCCTTGCACTAAGAGGTTGAGAGTTATGGTGCTGAGGTATGACTCCACTACATGTTATGGGCATATGTTTTATATATAAATATCTATCTATCTATATATATATATATATATATATATATATATATATATGTATATTCATTATTTATATATAGTTATATATCTATATCTATATATATATATATATATATATATATATATATATATATATATATATATATTTATACATATATCCATATCCTTATGTGTAAACATGAGTGTTGTGTATACCTTCCCGGATGTATCCCACCATATTTATCTGATATGTGTATATTTAGATATAAAAACATGACTGATTCAACACTATTTTCACTAACAAGCAGTAAGCAATTGTAGTAGTCAAAGCAGTTGTTCACTAATATTACGTACATGTACTGAATGATATTTTTGAAAAAGCAACAGAAATTTTTACATCTCAGATGCCTTAGTGATTAAGTGCTGTGATTATAGTCTAGAGGGTCTTGGGTTCATGACCTACAAGGGCTGTTTATTTTGTTGTTAGGCAGAACAAGAACTGTTGGATACAGAGTGGTTAAGGCAGTTTTGAGCAGCTTTAAGCTTATTTTTGTGGGTCTGCACAACAGAAAGTGGTGCCAACATATAGTGAAATGAATATGTGCTTAAACCGTGTAGACTTCGCTTACCAGTGTGCAAATCTGCTTAGAATTTACATTTAAGCAATGCTTACACCTGCTAAACGTAGCTCAACCCTGTTAACCAGTGATCACATTCCAGTCTGATAAAATAACAGGATAACGACATCTTTAATAAGTATATTTAATTCCATGTACACAACTTGCTTCTCTGTGCTGTCATTACAGTAGCAAGGGGTGTGAGTACACTGTATGGGATACCTGAGTATGCATGGGTAGTACCACAATCTTTTCTCTTTGTAGGTGTTTCATACATTGGTAGTATCTCAGGTTATATGCAGTCACTCTTGCATTTATTGTATCATTACTACTTTTAATAGTGCTTTTCCAAGTAAGTGTAGATTCCAGATTGTAGTACTGGAACCATACACCCCTGCATGCACAGCTGGACTTTGAGTACTGACTATCATGTTCTTGGCGTTTGAGCTGTATGTTTTTATGTATCTCCTATTGGATATTGATCTGATATGTTGATACTAACTGTAGACTACTATGTTTTTAGGACATGTCATTTAGGACTGCTGTCATGTAGTAATGGTGTACCTATCATTTTCAGGCATTTGTCTGTCAAAACATTCATCCAAATGCATAACCTGTTAGCTAGCTACTTTCTCTCTGTCCTCTATACAGATGTGCAGATGTCAGTTATTCATCTTGGCTGCTTACTGGCAATTTCTGACTGACACTGACATGTCTGCCCAGCTGTGTTATGACTGCCACAGCTAGAAAACCCCACTCTGTATGCACCACATGCCATGGATACCTAAACCAGACTACCACAGTCAACAGAACATGTTTGGGTACAGGTCTCTAACCTAGACACTGGCCATGTTATGCAATATATGTTGCATACATGTTAATTGGAGCACCTCACTGGCCCTCTTCAAGAGAAAACCAGATGAGTGGATGTTGAATTTACCTGTCACCCTGGGGATCACTCAAGTGGCATCAGTTGATAGATGGCCGCTGACAAATATCAGGTGGCATGATACCAGTGTACTCACATGCCCTACTCTTCTCATCTTTCCATGGACATTATATCACACAATGACTCCAACCCCAGTCAATAAATTTATACAAAATACAACCAAATATCCAACTGTAACCACTTCCTGGAAATGAAACAGGACATTAGCCTGGTACACACCTAGGAACACCTGCACCTATGGACCTCAGTACTGACAAATGTGTATATGTACATTACTGAATATAATAGTGTCTGTGTGTTTGTAAACTTGTAGTTGAAAATACTCTGAGGGCCTTCTCACCCACTACACCCCCCATTGCTATACTTAGAAAGGGCTGCTGCTGTAATTCATATTAAATGTACCTTGTAACACTCTTCACCCTATGGGCTATCTGGAGCTTGCAATACCAGCATAACACTGTTCTACAAATGAGCAGATAGATATGGGTTACCCTCTGAGTCCTTGCAAATGTGAGTATGTGTGTGTGTGTGTGTGTATATGTGTGTGCAATTGTGTGTGAGTGTGCATATTTGTAGGAGACAGCATTCTGAGGCCACATTCTCCAAATACACTAAACCTTGCCATACATTGTAGGGGATGGTGATGTTGCTGACATTAGGAGAGCCATGACAAATCCCTCACCCTTTTATCCCTGTGACATGTGAAATAAATGCATATCGCTGTAGTAGTAATAATTAGATAGACAAGGGTTTGTATTGCAGTCCTGGTCAATGTGTGATTGTGGGTATGTCAGAGCATTATCATGGGTTTCAGTGAGTACAATATCCAATGTGAGGTGGGGGTGCTGGATATACTGTCTTTACACCATGGTACCCCCAGTACATGTCCCAAGGTCCACTGTATGAGGACCGCTGTCACCATCAACCATATGGGTAACTGATGACACTATCCAGCCCAATGATGCATGTGCTGTGTGCAAAAACTCTGTAACAGTATGGACTCACTGATAAGGTAGTCAGCACTGCTAAACCCACGTCTGTCAAATGTGTCTATGACTGTATGTTTTTGTCAGTGTGTATATGACAGTATGTTATACTATGTATTGTCCATTAACACTGAGTACATCTCCCATTACTATACTGTACAAGGCCTGTTAATGTTGTTCACTTTACAGGAAGCTCGGGATACACCTCACCCTACAAGCTCTGTGGTGAGTGCAATTAAGGCCAAACACATTAGTAGCAATAAGTACCTAGGTAAGGGATCTACTCTCTGTGTTGCCAAGTAAGTGTCTGTGTATGTGAAGGGATCTACTTTAGTTTGCAGAAAATATATTTCCGAGGAGATCATTTGCCCGAGAACTAACTGGGAAAAGGTAACATTTCAAAGCAATCATCTATTGGAAATTCATTTATCAAAACTAGTAGTGGATGTGTAAATGCCCTCTTCCCCACTGTACAGCTGTACAGCGATACTGGAGTTTGTATATATATATATATATATATATATATATATATATATATATATATATATATATATATATATATATATATATATATATATATATATATATCTATACACACACATATATATATATATATATATATATATATATATATATATATATATATATATATATACATATATATATATATATATATATATATATATATATATATACAGCTGAGTGTGGTTGTTGTGGACACAGCCACTCACATTAGGGTTATTGTTGTGTGTATCCCCCGTCTTAGTGTGCTGTTATACTGTACAGTTTATGTTAAGAGGTTAAGTAGTTGTTAATCACACTATGTGTTGTTCTATGCCACCCCACATCCTCCAAAGTGGGAGGGTGTGACCCCCACATGAGCACACCTATATTTACCAACTCCAGGATTACACTACATTGGAGAAGAGGACATATACCCTACCAGTACCATTTTCAATTACATTAAACTGGTGGACTGATTATTTACTGATGTGATGTTTTGGCAACTTGGACTTGGTGGAATTACATAGACCAAAATGAGTTCTCTGCAAAATGAAGTACATCCATGTGAACAGTATTCTCTGTGTATTGCATCAACACAAAAGCCTCTGTGTGTATGTTATTCACAAACATTTGGTTTGTGCCACCCAGTACACTTACCATTGTCCACTGTAGAAAAGCTGGTTACATCAGCCACCATGCACTCACCTGTATACTCTCCTCAGATCTATTAGCCATGTGGCATATGCAGTGACTGTTATACAGACCTGTTACTTTTGTTCAGCTGTACCCGGATATGACACAGTCAATGTGTCACCACAGTACCACACCCCTTGTAGGAAAGGACAGCAGACCAACACCCCGCCTGACACATAGACACCTAGGACACAAGCAGAATACATTATGGAGACCAGTCAGTGTTAATAACAGCTATAATGCATCATGGCTGGACAGCTTCACACCCTGACATGTAAGCATTAATCATTCCAGCTGACAACATGTTAAACGGCATTACATTGCTAAACTTTAGTAGATTCACCCTGTGCATCAGAACCATATTAGCATGCCCCTGCATCGATGGTATGGATGACAGGGATGTAGCCCAGGTATCATCATATGCTCAGGGTGTGATGTGGGTTTGGCAGAGGCCTAGGCTGAGCCATTTGGTTGACATCATAGGTGTGGGTAAGGGGATTCTTTATTAAATGGCCTGTGCAGATATGGTGTGTGTAGGTATGGAGGTGCCCTAGCTGTGTTGGTGATGTGTGTGTGTATGTATGCACGCAATTCTGCCATGTGGCTGCCCTATACAGGTGTATGTTGGACAGTTGCAGACCATACATGGCAGGGTGTACAGTTCACTGTGTCCAGCCATGGACACGGGAGCTCTGCCTGTCTGGGGTTGTACGGTCTCCACCAGGCAGAAGCCAAGATATGCTACTCTCCCCTGATAATGATAATTGTCCACTGGAGCTGCATCCCTGTTGGGACTGGCCAGGACCACATGCATGTGGCTTGGTGAGCTGTGGTGTGGACAGCCCTCCCAGCAGTGCTGATGCTGGTGATGTCACTACGGGAGTGGCCATGAGATGTTGCATGTCCATGTAGACCTCCACCTGTTGGTGTTGCTGACCTATGTCCATGTGGCCAATGCCCTACTCCCACCGTATGCTATACCACAGACAGCACATGGTCGAGGATTCACACCATCTCACCCAACCGTCTATCCATGACCTCTGCAAAATAACAGTGGTCATTTTCAAGATCACGGAGGTAGTCGCATACAGCAGGAAGAGTAGCTCTCTGCAGCCTTAGACACTCTCTGGAGTAATGTTCCATATGTGCCTCCATGATGGCCCAAAACATGCGTCTGTTGATACCTGCTCTGGCACTTCTGCTAGGGGCATGATGGCCAGCAGCCCTCCTATGAGCACCCCTGTACATCTGCCTGTGTGGGACCTCATCCGGCTATTGTTGCTCTGTACAGACACACTTGCCATAGTCACCACACTTTCCTGCCCCATGCCATCACACGCCAACTGTCCCTCATCTACAGCCACTGGTGATGGGGCATGTATGGGCATTGTGTCTGTGTGTGACGATGGGGTGGATAAAAGTGTGATGGTAACCAATGGCACAGATTCAGCCCCTGACAACCTGCCTGTGCCTCACTATGCCTATCATCACTGTCAGAGTCTGTATGGACACTAACATCACTTTGACTGCAGGAGGGACCCTGACCCACCTTGCCACCTGTGAGAGACAGATAAAAATGTAAATTAAGACCTGTACATTATGGTTTACTTCTACACACACACACACACACACACATACACACACACACACACACACACATACACACACACACATGCACACGCACACACACACACTTACAGATGAGGTGGCACAAAGATATTACAAAGACCTCTCATTATCCAGCAGTCAATATGCATGACATATGGCACTCAACAGCATGTACTGCAGCCATACTTAATCCTTGTTACCAACATTATACATGTCTGTGATGCATGAGTTGTGTTAGTAGGAGCTGCCCCTTTCTTTGGAACACACTGCACCCATGTACACAGTATTGCTGTACACCTATACAACACACTGTCATGTACTGTGCACCATACCTCACAAGTGTACAGACCATTGCTGAATGTGTATATCTGTGGCAGTTATGTTTGCTCTGTTGCTCACAACTACTATGTGTTTGTCTGACACATACCTGGGATGATATGAGGACTGATGTCAATAATTAATTCTTGACCTTTGATTTGCAGATCTCATCATCAGCAGTGCATGTATGTGCAATAAAATCCGGTCACACCGACAACCTTCAAAGCTTAACATGGGTATGAGGAGTGTACACATCCTTGTTGACATGCCAGCTTCTTCTATGATATGAACTGGGGCCACAATACTGCATTTGTTAACATTACACACACCTGATATGTGACATATGACCTGTGCAATCCAATGCAGTATCAAACAAATGTGTTAGTCATGCATATGCTGAATATGATGCATACAATATGTGGGTTGCATTAGTATGCACACCCTTAACACAATGGTTTGTTGAAGAACCTGTTAAGTGATCTACAGCAGTCACTGTTCCTGGAAGGGGTATACTAGCATGGCCCATCTTCACTTTCCATTATTTGGTCAGTCTGCCCTACAAAGGTCCCCCAACTCTGCCAGATTGCAAGATCAGCTCATGTGCACAGCCCTTGCAGGTCACACAGTGGCTTCACTATTGCTGTAGAGTCTGGGTTATGTCTGGCACAATTCATAACCTTGACTGCATTCAGATACAGCCATTCATAGTAAGCTTTGGATGTATGCTTCAGTTCACTGCTGTGTTTCATGCTGACACCCCTCCCCATCATCAGCCTTATTGCAGATGCCTGACAACTATGGGCCACACATGAGTGTTTTTTTGCAGTGTTCCAAATTCCAAACACCATGTCTACCGGCCTAGTTCCAGCTAATGAACAGCAACCCTAAAGGTGTACACTGGCACCAGCAAGCTAAAAATTGGGATGGTGGCCGTAAGGTGGAGTGAGGTGTTGCTTGTGCACCACACGTATCTTTATGAATACTCTCTGTAGGTTTGAGCCTTGGTTTCATGACACCATTACACATTCACAAAAAATAAAGCCAGCAACTGGGAGCTGTGAAAACCAATTTAATTGGTAAAGAATTCCAATAAACAGACCGGTTTCAGCTATGTTTTTTACCTAGCCTTCATCAGTGTAAATCCACATAACACAACTGAAATCCTTTATATAATACATCATAATTAAGAACAAAACATGATTGGTGAGCTCATGAATATACATATAATCAGTCATAAATATTCATTAAGTCCAGGCTGAAATAAAGCACCAAGTTTTACTATCCATTTCTTTTCTTTAGCATTTAATTTGGTATGCCATCCTGATTTATTGCTTCTGTCACCAATTATTTTATCAATAATGGTGACATGAAATTTGGCTGTACTGTGTTTGAGGGTGTGTTTGTACAATGCATTGCTTGCTCTTTTACATCTGACATCACTCAAATGTTCAGATATACGTATTCTGAAGGGTCTTGATGTTTGGCCAATATAAAATGCATGGCAGCTACAAGAGGCCATATAAATAATCCAATCTGTATTGCAATTGGCAAAAAACTTTATATCAAAGATATGATTGCTGTTGTTGCTGGAAAAATGTTTAGTTTTTAATACATATTTGCAATTGCTACAATGTCCACAAGGCATACAGCCCATACGTTTGTCTCCAAGTATTGATGTCTGAATCATGTGCAAATTCCTAGAATCAGAGTGATGTTTATAATGATTAAAATAGGCACCCAAATTTTTGCCTTTTCTAAAAGAAAATGAACATGTATCAGGTATATAGTTGGACAAAGCAGAATCTGCTAGAAGAATGTTCCAATGTCGTTTGATAATATCAATAAATTGGTTTGTATTTCTGCCATAGGTAGTTGTAAAACACAAAATATTATTGCTCCGTGATTTATTCCTGTATCTTAAGAGATCATCACAATTAAGTTGGGATGCATAGTTACTGGCTGTGATAACATAACCCATGCTGTAACCCCTTTGTTTAAACCTGTCAGTTAAGTCCTGGCGATAATTCTGAAAGGTGCTATCATCTGAACAAATACATCTCGTTGTAATGAATTGTGATTTTGGAATATTTCTGGTTATATGTTTAGGATGGAAGCTGGAGGCATGGAGTAAGGTGTTATATTTGAGATATTTCCGGAATACTTGTGTGCTGAGTGTATTGTCTGCATTTCTGGTAACTAATACATCCATATAGGTGATCCTGTATTTATCATAGTTGATGGTAAAATGTAGGCCCCATTTATTATCATTAAGATATTCAACAAACTTGTTCAAGTATTCAATATCAGCCCTCCACACCATCCAGCAATCATCTAGATACCTACGCCAGATATCGATCTCAGCCAAATAGAGATTATGTGTATCATCATATATTATTTGATCTTCAATATATGCCATATATAAGTCAGCATAAATGGGGGCAACAGATGCCCCCATAGCAGTACCTTTGATTTGAAGGTAACATTGTTTGCCATAGAAAAAAACATTTTTTGTGAGAACATGTTCAGTGAGACAGATCAGGAAAGTGTTAAAGCCAGGTGTGTACATTTGTGATTTATAAAGCCAGTATTCAACAGCGTCCAGTCCAGCCCAATGTGGAATATTTGTGTATAGAGCACTAACATCAAGGTTACATAACCACCAGTTGTCCTCTATTTGCATGTCATTAATAATGCCCAAAAATTCCGTTGTATCCTGGATCCTGGATCTTACCCATTTTAACAAAGGCTTAAAGTATTTCGTAAGAAATTCGGAAAGAGGTTCGGTAAGAGAACCATTTCCTACCACAATTCGTCTACCTGGTGGGTGGAGAGGATCTTTATGAATTTTGGGCAAGAAATATATATATTGACTAACTGGATCAGTAATAGTAAGGTGGTTGAGAGTATTAGATGTTATAATCCCATTCTCTACTGCTGAGTTAAGAAAAGTGTCAATTTGTTGTTTGAACATGGAAGTAGGATTTAATGGCATTTTCAGATAGTATCTGGCATCATCCAATTGTTTATGAGCTTCAATATCATAATCAGACCAGTTCATAACAACAACAGCACCTCCTTTGTCAGCAAAAATGATTACCAATTGTTTGTTGTCAACTAGTTCTGCTAAACTAGTGGAATCAATCTGAGAAATATTATTCAACATAGGTGGAATCGTGTTTGATGTAAAGCATAGATCTTTGAGAACACTCTGTTGAAAAAGGCTTACACAAGGAAGCAAGGGTGGAGTAAAAGTAGATCTATGATATTTAAAATGATCAGTCACATGGTCTTGTCCATGCTGGTCCTGAAAATGTAATTTGAGGTTAATTAATCTACAAAATGCTGCTATATCCTGTGCAAAAATGTCCTTGGACACAAAAAAAAACAGGAATAAAAGAAAGACCTTTATTTAACAGAGCAATTTGTGATTCAGACAGTACAGTGTCAGAAATATTCAATACATTAGTATTGGCATCTGTATTTATTTGTTGGTCAACAATTCCATCAGATTCTGTAAACTTCTGACTTTTTCTGTGTTTCCTGCCTCCCCTCTTATAGGGCCTAAAGGGGCCCCACTGTTGTTACGTTTGGGGCTCGGGGAGTCTGTGGTGTGTAGTGTATCAATATCTGTACCAGAGGAAGATTCACCCTCTGAAGAATCTGTAAAAGTATTATGTTTCTTAAGAATAGATCTGGGGCGTTTTCGTCTTGGGGTTTGGTTGGTATTTCTATTGCTTCCCTGGAATCTGACATGTCTGGTCTGCCTAAAAGGTTGGCCCTTTTTATAATCAGTCTGGTCCCTTAAAAACTTTTTGATTTTCCTTTCTTTTAGTTGGTGTTCAAAACTGAATAAGTCAGAGCTTAATTTACTCAGTAAGTTAGAAAAAAATGGTTCATCTTTGTATTGATTACAGTCATTACATAATTTACTGACTATCAGTGTTTCTTTATCAATGACCCGTTCATAATAGTTGGATAGTGTTTCTATGAATTTCATGGAACATTCCTGTTGAATATTAGCCCATGCTGTGGTTAATTGTTCATCAGCCTCAGTAACCAGAGGTTGAATTTTTACCCCAAGTCCTCGAGGGGTTATACCCTCGGCCATATAGGCCTTAAATAATTTCAGATGCCACACATTGGATCTCAGTGTTTTCATATTTTTGTTTAGGCCCTGAAACAATTTTTCACAGCATAGTTCAGGATGATCAGTATTATTGAAATTGACTATATTAGATGGTTGTCCAATACCAAAAACCCCTAAATCATCCTTATCAGAGGAAAGGCCAATAAGAATTCTGTTTAGATCCATATTGGAAATGAAAAGTGCAATAATAAAAAAATAAAAACTAGTTGGACAGCAGTGACCCTACAACAAAACTATTATAATGTACCCACAACACCACATCCTATATAATGTTTATTCAAAAGGATTTGTTATGATCAGGACAATAATGGCCTGAATTTGGATTGATCAAAACCAGTAAGATATCACAAAAATGTGTATCAGTAACAGCCACGTCCAAATTCCAAGAACAAATAGGACAATAATGGTAGTTGTGATGCACTAAAAGGCAAAATCTTGCCACTTGTCCAAATTCAATAATATATTATGATATTGTTTGGAAAAGGACAACAATCAATATATATACAAAATATCCAATTATTCAGAGACCAATAACCTGGTTAAAAAATTATCATATCCTGCATTGCTGTAGAAAAATGGAGGACTAAACTTAGTGAGATTAGGGCCAATGATGTGGTAAATAGAAATTATAGAGAGGACATAAACTGAAGTTGGTGATGTAATTAAAATATATAGTTGGTCAAAAAATGTCCATAATATGTAAATTATATATATAGTTCCTCACGGATAATATGTACAAAATAAAATCCAAATATGTATGGGTCATACAGACATTAAAGGAAAATATTGGTTGATTCAGAAAAATATTGTTATATCAATATATATCCTGACAATAATATGTGTACCAGTGGCTAATGATAAAAAATATAAAATGCCAGTGGAATATGATTCGTATCAAAAAATATATTAATTTTCAAGGCAGACTGAGTTTCTATTGAAATGATTCAAGTAGAATTCTATATGTTAAAGAAACCTCAATATAAATGGTGGTGACCAGTAAAACTGCATAAACATATAGACCTTGAAATATAAGAAACCCTGACAAACAACATGTATTGAAATTGAGATTTAACCAACCATGTCATTTAAACAACAAACCTTGAAATACTAAACATTGCTTAATAAAGTATGCATAGTATAACAAATCCCTGACGAACCACATATATTGAAAATAAGGTCTAACCAACTATGTCATTTAAACAACAGCCATAGGAATGCTAAGCATTTGTTAATAGCAAGAAGCACAGATAGAACAATAATGTATTAATGTCCCAATATTTGGTGTAGACAAGAATACTAGTCCAAAAAGTCCAAAGTTTGTTGAAAAAACAATCCAACCAACTTGCTTTGAAACGCAGGCCTAATGACTGGTTTGACATTGTCCAAAAACAGTTATTTATGCAAAGTAAGTCTGCAAATACAAATAATTGGTAATGTGGTCTCAAAAATAATGTAATATCTGATAATAAAAATATTGATACTCACAGCAAAAAACAAATCAGTCCACTCAAACATGTATAGCAATTAAGGCCAAAGTTCATAAAAAAAGGTTAGCTGTGTTAGATGGATCCGCCTGTCGTATAGCTTATGGCGCGTGACATAAAGACATCATCCGTGATATAACGCCATTACATATTGCAACATGCCTTTGGGAAACATGATGTTATGTGTATGCTACCTGTACAGAGCTCTGGATGATGTTTCATGTGGGACAACTCTTCTGTCTGATTACCCTAACCCATAGGCCACACTTATACAGAATCCAGGCAATTGTCGACACAGGTATTGCACAGGCAGTACTTGCTAGACATTCCTGCAAGTCCCTCAGTGTTGCTGTATGTTACTCGGCAGACTCCATGACCAGTTTGCAACATGCTTTGTCATCTGTTTTGGATGGGCATCTGTTTATTTTCTACATCAATGTTGTCCCATAGTTCATGCACACATAGATGACTGTCTCCACTGTTTGCCATGGCATATGCAATGGTGAGGTAAGGCTACTTTTCCCACTCCTGAGTGTTACCTTTCAGATATGGGATCAATTTCATGGTTTGTAAGATATGTGCAAGCCATGGCTGCTTCTGTTGCAGGTGAGAGGGCAAATGTCATGGACATACTTCTTGGACAGCAGACCATTACTTGGGTGTGACATTGAGGCTCTGTACTTGATGGCAGGTGTGTACTCAAGAATAGTGAATGCTGTCAGTACATCACAATCTGCTTCCACAATATGTTATTTGGAGTGTGTGCACACATATGCTTCCAGTGTTTGGTAATGTTTGTATTCCCCACATTTGTTGTCCTAACATAGGATTCCATATTACACATTCATTGCTCATGTTAGGATCACATTACAGGTTGTAAAAGTTGTGGAATGTGCTATTGTGGTCTGCCATTGTTTATGTCAGGAATAGTTGCCATTGTAATAGTGGTGCATACACTGTTGTATCCACTGTATAACGGTAATGTTTCAGACATGTCCCTACTATAGGCCATTTGTTCCACCATTATGTTCATCTCTGTCCACACATCTTGCACTGACAGGTTGTTAGGTATACTGCAGGAATCTTACATACTCTTCAGATATGCCACCATGGTGACCACTGTGATAGAGTGCAGTTAACACCAACAAAAGTAAACATGTACAGCATGCATTATCGGTAGGTGTGTTAAATGTGTGCATGGCAAATAGCATGGCCATAACATGGCTGGTGTATTGGCAAACCTGCACAAAACAACCCCATACTCACCAGCTACAGGCTGCTACCCCAGTTGTAAACCAGAGGGACCTAAATAGTTGTGTGAGAGAAGTAATGTCAGTAGCCATACCTGTGGCATTGGTACAGGGTGGAAGCAGCATTTCAGCACATTGAAAGTACAAACCCACAATGCTAAGGATTCTGCACATCTGTTCATTACTACACTTCAGCAACAGACTATCTTATCTGACATATGCATGTAAATACTTTACAGATAAAAATGGATAAGCAACAGTGGTTTAGTGATGTGCCCTGGGGCCTTACCTGCATGCTCCTCATCCATTGTGTGGGTGACACCCACCTCCACAATGCTGTCTTCAGCCTGCTGGCTTGTCTGGCAGGGAGGTGCCCCAAGGCTGGCAAGGAGCTCCTCAATATTTGTCAGTGAGGCCTGGATAGCATGACCCCCACCTGTAGCTAGCTGGTCCCTCCTAACAGCAGCAGCAGCATGTTGATGGGTGTGGCAGATTAGGTCAGTGCAATGATGCCACACCTGGTCATAATTTCAGCTGTGAAGGCCATCATTTACCCTGTGGACAAGTTAGTTCCACAGAGCAGTCCTCTCCTGCATATCCTGGGCCTTGCGGCTGAATAGCATGCCATGATGGTGGATGATGAATTGGATAATTGTTTCATTCTCAAGGTTCATGAATGCTGGCAAATGTTCTCCGGGCATTGTACCTGGAAGACAAACAGGAAAAAAGATCACAGGAGCTAATACAGTTGTCCATGTGCACATCAACAGTGGATGTTACTTGCAAATAATCCAGACTATACCATGACACTGTAAGCTATCATGGCTTTAACATCTTGCATTACACTCCTGGCCCTGACCAATCCAGTTCCCCCAATGTTGGACACTTAATGGCATAATCCGCTATTCTCCATTCATTTCTGTATAGAGGGATGACAGTGGCCATCTTACATGTGGATGATGTGTGGATGGTGGCAAGTCTGTGTTTGACTGTATTGTGTGATGGTGCTATGAGCACATGCCTGAGTTCATGTAAGAAGCAGACTGTGATGCTCTCATGCCTCATGGAGACTTGCTGTTATTGCCATCAGTCGGCATTATGTACATGTTCACCAATGATGTGGGCAAGAGTGTGGTTGATGTGCATATCCCCCTGTACAAATGTTGTGGACAGGGTGCCACTGTTCCAACCTATCCTGCCTGATGCAGGTTGCCTGTATCCATGGCATGTGTGTATGAGGTGTGCTTTACCCCCAGTACAGGTTGACTTGTGTTACTGCCTCTGAAACTGCGTGCATATGTAGAGACATGGTTGCAATTGGCCTTGGTGGTTTGGATATGTCTGATTTCTAGTCATAGTCAGTCTTACAGAAAGTCACCTGTGAACCTACATGCTTGCTCAGATAGAGGTGCACTTGCTTTCAGGTTGTGGTCTGCACCTATGTGTCCATGTACAGCTACTATAGCAACCTATTATGTGCTTTGTGTCTTGCTGCTGTATACCAAGGGAGATTACTCTATCGCTGGTGGAGGCTGGTTGTACAAGTCAGGTGCATATAGCTACAGTGGATATAAAGTGTACACACCCCTGTTACAATGCATTGTAGTTGTACAATAGAAACTTAACCCCACAAAAGCACATGTCAACACAATCCCCATCTGTGATGGACCTATAGCCTGCTCAGTTCAATAGGGAACATAGCCTGTCCTGTGAAAACATATGGGAATTAATACTCAGTACAGTAAGCCAGTTGAATGTGTATGCACACCCTTACACTGATATGTTGTGTAAACACCTGCTGAGATGATTACAACATCCATTTGTCTTGGTTTGTAATGTAACGTCATATCACATCTTCACTTGGCAATGGTTGCTCACCTTCCATGAAACAGCTTTGTTTCTTTTTCAATTGAATTGTACAGGTTATGGGTCACACTGGAGGTGAGAAACTCTTTTACATTACTTTCTGTGGTCTCATTGGCATACAGCTCACAGACCTGGCATTCCAATAGGGGTGTGTGCACTTTGATATCCAATGTATATGGGTGTTGATATAGCTGTTAGTGGTAGGCATGGACAGTGGGTCATAACACAGTTGTACACTTGTCTGATTACTACCTGATAAGCATGCCTACTGTAGTACCCATATCAGTGTCATGGCAATGCAACAATCAGTAGCAGTACACATTTTATTTTGTTGCATGCAGTGATAGTGATATTACACACATGTGCAACATGTACATCCTATTTTCTGTACTGCTTGTGACCCATGTTATTGCTTCTGTGCCTTACAGCTGAACATACACATACATACACATGCTCAGGGGATACCTGGTATGCATTTGTGTTCCATGTCAGTATGGCACATTGTATTTATAGTCTTGCAGCTCAATCATACATCTCAACCTGTCATACCAGGACTTCTGGGCAGTGGTCCACATCACTGGGTGACAACAGGGAAGTCAATTTTGATAAAATATTAATATAGCTGACATAACACAAGTATATGTGTATGTGACTACAGAGCAGAACACTGTAGAGTTGAATGTTATTAACTCAATATATCACATGCAGTTTAACACACACATCTGCAACAGTGCTTTCCTGTGCTCATGCCCTATATAGGTATCCCAGATTTACAACACAAACATGTATAATACTCATATTCACAGGTAACATATGGATATGGGCAACATCCCATTAACTGGCCTAGCAGTGGCACAGACACGACTGTTTGACAGACACTCTAGTGGTTGTCATATGTGAGCTGTAATTTTGCAGGGTGTGTCAGGTTCCTCAGCTGTGTCCCGACCTATCCACCTCTTAGAGCATCACATGTGGACAAAGCCTAACATTGGGAGGATATATAGGGACAGATCGTAGATATGCCTATTACAAACCTATAAAGTTTGTAGCATGAAACATTTCTCATCACTATGACTGTTCTGAAGGTGGTGGGGTCTGAAACGTATGTGTCTGTCATTACTTCATTACTTCCATCTCCAGCTATTTGCCAGACTAATATAGATGTTAGGAGGAACAGAAAAAACACTATGATGGCTACATCTTGACATTCTGTGAAGATCTGCACAGTTGACAGGTATGGCCTACTGCAGACAGAGCCAGATGCTATGTCCATAGCAGTTATTTAGCAGGACATCATTACAGCAAGTATTGATGGCACATATACATCTTTCATAATCATCAATCCCATTATTACAGACCAAATACTGCATTCAATTACATACTTACATGTTTCACATACCTGGTTTATTTTTATGTTCCTTCTGTGTACAAGTTATCTTCTTGTTTCTTATTTTTTTTTAGGTTTTGTTTATGTTGTTTCTAATTTTTTATTGTCTCTCTGTCTACTACTGGGATCAAGCTGATTTGAATAGGTTGCAGTATGGCTTTTGTAGGTGATGCTCATGTTCTGATGATGGCCTCTGCACCAATTACTGTTCCCCAGTTGCTAATTGCATGCAGGCAGCTGGGCAGTTCTTCCAATTGCCACTGTCATAGCAACCTACTACTATAATTAACTATATCATGTGGATGTTGTCCCTTTACCTTGTCTGTATGGAAGACATCCTTCATGTGTGGGGGCATTAGAGTTATAGACAGCAGGTAGGAATACCTCTTACAACAAATCTTGTGGACACAGGCCAGCTACATGTTTATATAAGGTTCCAGACCTATGACAGTGTGTGAGTATTGCTGTTATATACATTGAATACTGCTAGTTTTACAGGATTTGTGTGTACATGCTAGTTTTGCATGGAATGCAGTCTGTCTGCATAGCTCTCAACTGTGGGGCTATCCACATGATGGCCAGAGGTTTGACTGTTATGTTTTGTCTGTTCCCCACACAGGTCTTGTCCTTGAAAAATCAGTGGCATTCTCTCTGTTGATTGCTATCAGTACATGGAAATATCCATTTGTGTTTCTGACTCCCTATTCCCCAATAAGAGTATATTGCAACCAATCCTGTAACACCAGCAACTTTCACAGTGTATAACAGCAATATTTTAAATATGGCCCTCTGTTTCAGCCTCTGTCCTCCACTTATATACCACTCTTTGTCCAGATGTCATGCAGTTTATGTCTTTTGGCTTTTCCCTGTTAGGGGTCGCCACAGCGGAACTCCGGTCCACTAATGATTGGCAGTAGAGTTTTACATGCTGGCTTACCGGGCCTAACACACAACCTTTAATGAAGGAACGCCCGTTCACGCATGTCGCCACACAGAAGATGCTCTAACTTAGAATCGAACAGGCAACGTCTAACTGTGAGGCGACAAGGGGTTGATTTGTATGGTCTATTGTTATTTAGTGCTGACATTCCTTATATCATTCCAGTGATGTTGTGGACTCCCACACAAGTTGTGGGGTAGGGTCTACATATATGAGGGCTACAGCTGGACAACATGTGTGACCCTGTACAGTCAAGAGGGCATTGTATAGAGTACACTGTTATATGCCCTTGTAAGACATTTTATGGAGGAGGAGTATTAAATGTTTTTAAACTACACTGTTAGAACATGTGAGGAATATCAGTAGTAAGAAACATAAAGGTATATGGCTGTACATTTTCATACATTTCACCATGGGGACAGTGGTGGGCTAGAACTTACTGTTTTGCACACAGTTCTGTTTGTCATTGTGATAGTACCGTTTTAAGTTAAGCATTATGTAATGTATACATTTACATTTTGACAATTGATACTTTTACCCCAGGTGTTGACTACAGAGTGTAATTGGAGGCTGTTGAACTACATCTGTAATTAAGTGTTGATTGATTCTTGTCTTCAAGGCAAGTGTGTTTTTCACTGTTGTACTACTTGAAGGCTTTAGCCTGGACAGCAAATTATCTTAATTTTTGTGGATTACTGTATCATATGTTTTCTTTGAGAGTTGCATTAATCAGTTATTATATATTTCAAACACCTAAATGCTATAAGAAATGGCATAAACAACTGAAATAGTACACAAATAAACATTTATATGTATGCAATATGTGTGGTGTCATGACCTTTGCATTGTGTGTGGGTATATGTTTGCATGCAATAATTCTCATTTGTAGGAAAGAATAAAACTCTGGCCATTTAAAAAAGGTGGCAACTGTAAGAATAATGGCTGTTTGATTTTCTGTGCACCCTCTATATATACTCTCTTTATATATAATATATATATATATATATATATACACACATATATATGTATATATATATATATATATATATATATATATATATATATATATATATATATATATATATATATATATATATATATATATATATATATATATATATATATATGTGTGTGTGTGTATATATATATATATATATATATATATATATATATATATATATATGTATATATATATATGTATATATATATATATATATATATATATATATATATATATATATATATATATATATATATATATATATATATATGTGTGTGTGTGTGTGTGTGTGTGTCATTAGAATGTTTAGTGCTCCCATATTGTACATACCCTATGGTAGACTGACTGTTCTGCATGATATGGTAGAGAAATCATCCCAACATCTTACAGCTCAGATGGCTTAGTGGTAACTTGTTGTGGCTATGATGTACAGGGTCCTGGGTTCAGGACTTGCAAGGGCTTATTATTTTGTTGCTAGGCAGAACAGTGGCTGACAGAGACAGAGGAAATTAGGGCAGTTTTAAGCAGTTGTAAGCGGGTTTGCATGGGTTTGCGCAGAGCAAAGCGGCACTTACATTCGCTTACATCAGGTTAGCTTCACTTATGTTTGCTTGAACCTACGCTAATTTGAAATAATGAAAATAAAAAAAGGCAGACACGGAAGTTGTGTAATGGGGGCAAGCAGGAAGTAAAACAAGATGAGAGGCAGCTAGTGGGGTAGATTGAGTAAGGAGACCATATCTGTGTGCGAAATGCAGAGCTATGTAATATGGGAAGTAATTTATTTTGAGAAAGATGCCCTTTTTTTGGGTGTAAGTGGGATGTTGGGGAAGGAGTGCAGGTAATTGTGGGGATGAACATTTGGTAGGAGAGGTTGCATTTGCAGGAAGACAAGACACACAAGACAGCAGACAGGGGTGGTGTGTGACACATGGGGGACACACCTTGAATGGGGAGGGTGGTTTGGAATCAGATGCCCATGAGCCCCGTAGATGGTAGTACTGTGTCTGATGTCCCCACCCAATGGCCATCACCACTACCCCATCACAGCCCCAAAGGTGCCTGTGCTGGAGGCTGCGCTAGAGGGGCTGGCTGCCCCTCAAGCTGTGCCAGTCTGCCCTCCACCTGGCACAGTTGGTCACAAGGCTCTGACTAGGGGACACTGTGCACCAGGCCATGGACCTCTCGCCAAGTGACAAGTGCCTCATAACGCCCACATGCCGGGGTGGATGAGCCCCATCCCCTGCAAGTGGTTCCACCTGAGAGAGAGGTGGATCCGCTGGATGGGCCTTTCCAAATGTGCTATGGTGTGGGAATCAAAAAGGTGTATTGGTTGGTCATGCACAAAACATTACCACATTAGTCAAAATAGCATGCATGGGTGTTCAAACTCACTCACAACAATGGAATTGTAACACTGGCATGGCAAACAGTATACATGCAGAAATGGTATGGCAGTCACGATTACAACAACATGCCAGTTATAATTAGGGCAGCAGGCCAGCAACAATGGTTATGCAACAATGTATGTTAGTATGCATACAGTTTCAAATAGAATAACCAAAAGGGAGTTAAAGGTCACAACAGTAAGTTGTGGTAAAAACATATCCATATTACATTTTTTGAACACAAAAAAGACAGCGAAACCTGCAGATGTTCTCCTTTTCCAAAACTTTATTCCGTAAGCGCTTTCATAAGGACTAGTATCCAATCTTCCTCAGACAAAGTTACCCAAGCAATCAATGACATATACTTATGCAATTAATAAATAAAACAATAAAGCAATTATATAAAAAAGCCAATTAAATAATTAAACAACTCAGTTCCTTTCCTCCTATGGAAAACTATTTACTTTGTATTTCCATATATAATTCATGATTTCGTCACTAAATACCTAGACACTAAATTAGTGACTTGAATTAATATAAAATGCAAATGTATTAAGTAGAAAAAATATATATATAAAAATATTTATGGTATAATTGAATAAGTAAAATACCTGGGGCTATATTTTCTGTTAAAGTGGGCACTAAATTAACCATTAGAGATGTTGAATACAACATATTAGGTAAATGTGTGTGTGTGTGTGTGTGTGTGTGGGGGGGGGGGGTTAACACAAAATATTGCCCCAGGTATTTTACTTAATCAATTATACCATAAATATTTATATATATATATATATATATATATATATATATATATATATATATATATATATATATTTATTTCTACTTAATACATTTGTATTTTATATTAATTCAAGTCACTAATTTAGTGTCTGGGTATTTAGTAACAAAATCATGAATTATATATGGGAATACAAAGTAAATAGTTTTCCATAGGATGAAAGGAATTGAGTTGTTTATTTAATTATTTAATTGGCTTTTTTATATAATTGCTTTATTGCTTTATTTATTAATTGCATAAGTATATAAGTCATTGATTGCTTGTATAACTTTGTCTGAGGAAGTTTGGATACTAGTCCTTACGAAAGCGCTTACGGAATAAAGTTTTGGAAAAGGAGAACATCTGCAAGTTTCGCTGTCTTTTTGTGTTCACGAGTACCAGTTGGTTGTGTTGTTTTCATATTACATTTTTTGATAATATTGGAGCAGATGAGTGGTGGGGGATGAGTACATTATTCCATTAACAACTGGTTTCACTGATACTTCTCAATACACTGCTGTTTAATACTGTACAGTTCTGCCCTCCCTTAACCTCTACCTGGGCCATGGAGCTACTACAGTACATACACACCTGTACATATGTGGACCTGGAGTACTATGGGGCAAAGTATGGCAAGTATATAATTACATAGGTATGAGGGACTCATACCTGTCATACTTAGTGGTACAAGTGAAAATGTGCTCCCTGTCCTGCTGTTCTGTAAGTGTGCATTCATCATACTTGTACTGTGATGTTACTTGGGTGCAGGTTTCTTGGCAACAGTGGAAACTGTCCATGACAGCGTGACACTTGACAGGCTTTTATTGGCCAGACTCCATACAGTAGATGGCTATCCTGCTTCTATTTGTAGGACTGGGGCTGCTCAATAGTACATTTGTACACATTTCACAGACATACCCATCATACTGCTTCTGCAAATATTTCTTTACTTGTGGGCCCTGTGGTGAAAATATCTGTTCACAATAGATGAGTGTTTCTACAAATATTTAGGTTTACAGCTGTGGAGCTGGAACAACATGTTAGTATCAGTCCCTAGATGAAAACCATGGTGGATGTGTGTGCAAAAGGGAACTACAGATCTAGTCCTTATCAGACTGAGTTAATGGGGAAGTGCTGTCTGCAACTTTACTTCAATCTGTCTACTACATAACTTTTATACACAATCTATGTTTGCAGTCTGCACCTGTTAGTGTCTCACTATATATGTGTGTATGTATATATATGTGTATATATATATATATATATATATATATATATATATATATATATATATATATGTATATGTATACATATATATATATATATATATATATATATATATATATATATATATATATATATATAGTTATGTGTGTGGTATATCTATGTATGTAAATATATATATATATATATATATATATATATATATATATATATATATATATATATATATATATATATATATTTATATTTTTTTTGTTATGTAGACATATATAGTTATATTATGTTATATATGTATATATTCTTTATGCCTAAATTTGAATGTATAGCTGCAGATAGTATTCTTTACCTGTACTTAATGATATATTTAAAAATAAAGCATTTATTATTATAGCTCTGATGGAGTAGTGGGATATTTTGTTCAAGGCTTGGCAGGTCTGATTATTTTGTTGCTGGACAGAACTGTGGCTGATGGAGACAGGATGATTAAGACAGTTTTAAGCAGCTGTATGTGAGTTTGCATAGGTTTGTGTGGAGCTAGGCGATGCTAAAACATGGTTAAACCAAGAAATGCTTAATATGTGTAGGCATAGTTTAGCAACATACAAACACTGTTAAACACGCTTACTTCTCCTTAAAACAGCTTACTCCCACTTACCCCTGTGCTAATTTCTTTAAAAGAAAAAAAGGGGGTGTAGAAAAGTGGTAAAAAGGGGGCACAAAGATGGAAAAACAATATGAAAGATAGCTAGGCATGTGCAGGATGGGTGTAGGAAAGGTCCATAGCTGTCCATTTCTTCTACAGCAACAGCTGTGCATATATACTGCATTTAGAGGTAAATTTGGACACTCATCCACCTGAGAGAGGGCTGAGGACAACAGTAATGTTTTGTGAAGCCAATTAGACCAGATTACATATGTCTAGTGGACAAGTGTCGAAATGGACAGCTATGCATGGGTCAACATTTTTTGGGAACAGATTGCCCTTTTTTGTTTTTTTTAACATGAGAATGGAATGTTGGGGAAGGAAAGTAGGTATACTTGGGGAGATAGGTTGGGTAGGGAGAAAGATAAGACAGACAAGACAGCATACAGTGGCAGTATATGACAGATGAAGGGGGTAAACAACTTGGATGGGGAGGGGTGTTTGGTAATCGGAAGCCCACAAGCCTCCATATGGATACAGTGGGACTGATGTCCCCACCCTGGGCAGTCACCACTGCACCTTCACAGCCCAGAAGGTGGCTGTGCTGTGAGCTGAGCAGGAGGGGCAGGCTGACCCTTTAATTGCACCACCCAGCCCTCAAGCTGGCATAGCATATCTCCCAATTCCTTGTGGAGCTCGTTACACACCAGACCCCGGACCTGGCTTTGGGTGACAGGATCCTGTCCATGCCCACATCCTGGGAGGGGTTGAGCCTGATCCCCTGAGGTGGTTCCACCTGAAGGTGGTGCAGGACCAGCAGATGAGGAGGTCCCAGGGTTGGTCCCAGATGTGCTAAGGCCAGTGCCGCAGCCAGCTGAGGTGGGATAGGCGGATCAGCTGGGATCAGCCTTCCCTGACATGGTATGGTGCTGCAGTTGTAGAACATATGTTGGTTAGTAATGGTAAACACATTCCAGGATTAGTTATAACAGCATGCATGAGTATTCCTATTAACCCAAAACAACTGATCTGGAACATTTGCATAACAAACAGGACACATACATATATGGAACCACAGTGGGCATTACACCGGCTTGCAGGTTACATTCATAGCAACAGGCCATCAATGATGGTATATGAACAGAGAGCATTAACTGGAATACATTTCAACATTTGTGGAACAACAGGACACATGTCCCAACAGTAAGTTTGATGGAAAACATACACATTCATTTATGTGTTTAGATTAATGGTGAAGATAAGGTGAGGGAGAGAGAGAGAGATGTCAGTTAACAAATGTAGATTCTTGCGGTGGTTACAGCTTTAATGATGATTGCTCTACTCCTTACTCTACAGGTATTATTACAACAACTATAGCATTGGGTTGAACAGTGGTATGTTTGTACACAGTATAATTACAGCCCTCTTATAGCTACTTTTTAATTTCACTTACTTGGAAGACCTGTGAAGGGAATGTTTGCTGACACTACCTGACTCTTTCTACATATTTTCACTAATTCCTATTTTAATTTACGTATACAGCTTACTATCACTCCCGGGATTTGAATTGTGGCTGTTTCTGCTAAAAGTATAACAAGTGTGTGTTTCATCAGACGAAGCTATTGAGAAACTTCTGTTGCTTCTTTGAATGATTCCTTTCTCATTCTCTCTTTGTTGTACTATCTGACCTTGTAAGCACATCATTCTTATACAAACATTCCTATGCATACCTTTTGACATTGCACAGTGTGGAAAACAGTGGTTAACACATTACTATGCAGATATCGGATCATGGTGCATGACATTTTTGATATCAGTTAATCTTGTGTCTTTTAGGAACAGTAACTTTGTCAGATGAGACTTGATCGTTTAATGCTTTCAGAGCTCTAGCTGCTATGCATAACCTGTACACATTTCAAATCATACCATACCAGAGTAAACACAACCAGTCCAGGGTTTTGTATTTTATTCAGAGGCAGTTACAGTTTTATTCATGAATAACCTATATGAGACTATTACTGTAATATTGGCTGCTTTATTTAGTAGAAACCATACCCATTTTTAATACTGGCAGGTGACATTCTACTCCTTTACATTTATTTGTTATGAATACTACAAGCTAGATTGTTACTCACCAGCCTCGTGACACAGCCTTAGCAGCCAGCTTGCATGGGCTTCCTGATTCGTAGCTTACTCAGCTGGATTTGTACAGGAGATAAGGAAAACATTTATGCATACCTATCCATCACATACACAGGCTGGACTTTGGAGAACACTTATTTTGAGTAATACTTACACACGGCTGGAGCATTCCCCGCCTGGGCTTCCTGGACCCAGTGGTCCAAAAGGTCCCTCTTCCTCCACTTCAGGTCGCAGCGTGGTGCCGGACCTGCTAACCAGTCCAAGGGATGCCAGTGGCAGTGGTGAGATCTCGGGCAAGAGTGTCCCAGGCCTCCGCTTTATATTGGGAGCCCTGGTACTGGTCCTGCAGCAGTCACCCTTCATGGTCTTTAATAAGGAGTCCGACCATGACCCTGGACTCTTGAATGCCCCAGTGTTATGGCTGAATGCGCACACCTTCACCTACATCAGCCATAGTGCCTACAGTAGGGAGCTACAACCAGTTATGAGATGTATTCCCACCTGCGAGGTTTAAATACGGCCAATTTCCCACCCTTTGCCATGATTGGATGGTTTTGAATATGCCAAGCTTAGCTAAGCACTGGGCAAACCTGTTTAGCTGAGATAACTATTGCTTAAAGGGGTAGATGCTTAGCCCTGATTACCAGTATGCAAATCTGCTTAGCTACAGTAAATCTCGCTTAAATGTTATATTTCAGTAACATCTCACATTTGGAGATGCTACATTACCGTAGTTCACATATATACATGATATGCACTACTTATTTATTCAAAAATACATGTTACTTGTGTTTCACATATGAAAATGTATGGGCTGCTGTGGGTTTTGAACTGTGACTGACTGGCTGTCAGGCAAACGCTCTAACCATTATACTATTCCAGTTTCAGTATTGGTACTGTGTATATTTCTATTTAGCTTCTTTTAGTATTTAAAATGTGCTATGCATAGCTGCATGACAGGCAAACCCACACAGCAATGCTTAAACTTTATTGCACTCAGGATAAAAAATTAATAAAGTGGAATATATTTTGAATATTGCTATTTGAATCTTGTACATTGATAGAATGATGGACTTTGGAGTAGCATTTATTTTCTGGGATGAGAGTCTTACACTCAAATATTTGTCATTATTTAATTACTTCAATTCACAGCTGTTTGCCAGACAGGTGAATATTTTAGGTGGAACACACCAAAGATATGCAGCAGACATCTCGACATTCCGCAAAGATCTGTACAGTTAGGGGGGGTGCTGTCTCTTACGTTCTCCACAGACACTAAAGTGTCCGTGGAGACTTTCATTCATTTTTAATTGCAGAACGGCAATTCTGAAGTGCAGGGGGCATGTGTTTTGTGAGAGCTGTGCTCTCAGACACACCCCCTGCACTGGTACTTAGAACTATGTCAATTTTACAGCACGGCAGCACGCCTTCATACATATGCATGGCGCGCTGCCGTGCTGAACAGCCACGGTTACTTCCGTGCAGGAATACGTTATTCCTGCACAGACATTTGCTTAATCCGGGGGAAGATTTAGAAACTATTGATGAAGTGTGTAAGGAGAATCTATGAGAAAGTTGTGTGGAGGGTTATATTTTGTGACAACAAAAAGGACAATAAGATTTATACTAAAATACTGGAAGAGCCTGAGCTTCTCTCCATTGTCTGAGTGCAATTTATAATAATGAAGGAAGCATCTGTTTCTTTCCTGAATCTTATAGCAGGGAGAAATAAGTTTAGAATTTCAAAGTAGGGCAAGACAAGTTGGATCCTGGGACTTATCTGACCATTTACTTAATCAATGTAGACATGAAATTGTTAGCCATTTCTTTGGCAAAAATAATGGAATGCCTCTTTTCAGACTTGACAGAAAGAGGGCAGAAAAGGTTTGTTAAGGAAAGGATGGCTGAAGATAGTTGTTGGATAATAGGAAACGCTTTAAAGGAAGCTCAGAAACATAAGTAATTATAGACAACAGGGTTTCTGTTAGCTAAAAGGAAACATATTAATAATATTGAGTGGATTTTTCCAAGTTTTCAGAAAATAAGAGCTGTGGAGAAGATCTGGAGATGGATAAAGACTTTGCAGAGGGCACCCAGTGTTTATTTTGGTTGTGAATAGTAAATTGTGGGCCAAATTTGGAATAGAGAAGGGCAACATCCGAGTTGCTGCCACTAAGCAAATGTATTTTTGATGGCTATTGAAATATTGTCTCAAAATGTTATGTCTTTCCTTGGTTTAAAGCCAGAAAGACAGAACAACTTCCAGCCTTTTCACTTGTCGATTGTTTACTTGTTTCATGTTTCATGGAGTGGGGGAAATTCTTGAGAGGTTTAAAAGCCAATCTGGACTTGAACAAAATTGGACTAAAACAGTGTAAATGAGGACAGGTAATGTCTTGAAAATGATAGGAGGCAATATGATTTATAGAATGAAGAGAACAAATATAAAGTGTAGAGGATGAGGAATGACAGATTTATATTTGTATGCTCTGATTCCCTCTGCACAATGCATCTTTAAGTTTAAGAGAAAGATGTGCTGAAAGTTATACATTATCAGGAGGGAAATGAGATGGGGGGAAGGAGCAAGAGGCTGATGTGTAGATAGAGAAGGAAGTAATTCTGTGGGGGAGGAAAAAAAGAATGGGATACTAGCAAAATTACTGAGAGGAATTGGGACCAAAGTGGATTTTATTTATTTATTTATTTATGTATATGTTTATTTATTTATCTTCATTTTTCCAGATAGGTACATGGGATAATCCAGACCTTATGACTGAGAAAAAAATTAGTAAAGTAGAAGAAGTGGAAGTAGAAGGTCCTACAAAATATGAAGGAAGTGCTTCATCAGTAAAGGATAAAAGGGAATGTCTTACTATTTTATAAAATATAAAGAATTTAATGGCTTACACAAAGTGAGTGAGACACAAAGAGAGAGAGAGAGAGAGAGAATGGTTAAATATGAGCAAATAAAAATGGGTATTCAATAATTATTAGTGAAAGAAATTATTTCAAAATCAGTTCATGATACAAAATTTGTTGTAGTGGATAAAGCTGGAGCAACTGTTAAAGAATGGGATATAAGCTGTGGACTGTTGCACAAGATGTTAAACAGTCACAAATATGGATATGCTTTGGAAAGGGTAAAGCAAAGGTGAAATTGTGTATAAGAAATTAGCTTTCCCTCAGAGTGGAATGAAGTATTTAAAAGGTTACAGAAATCAAAGTCAATACCTGTGGCTTTGGATCAATGTATGAAAGTTATTCATTGGTGGTAATTGACAACAAGCAATTAAGGTGGGAGAAGGAGGTAGCCAGAGGTGTTGCGCATCTAATAAAGGACTGTTTCAAATTTTTGGAAGTGCTCTGTGATGAAGACTATATGGGAGATGTGCATTTGTGTATGGGAAAAAATTTTAAGAAAAAGTTTCAGAAGACTGAAAATTTGTTCTGTTGAATGTTAAAGATGCCTGTGACTTTGGGAAGTCTGAAGAAAAAGCATTTACTTCTTCTAACACAAAGCATGGGGAGCAAAATGTGAGTCTTGAAGGGGTGAGGCATGTAAAAACGTATAGGTTGGTAATTGCTGTACAGTTAGATAGGAAGATAAGGCTAGATGGAACAGGGTAATGAAAATGCTCCTGAAGGAGGAATAAGTGGTAAGTTAGCAGTACATATACAGTTTCTCAAGAGAAATCTGTTGGGCTATAAGATGAGAAATTAATGAAACACTGTGAAGCTTGTATGATCTTTTGATGGGAGTTGAAGTATGAGGGAGTTATATGCATACCTTATTCTTCTCTGTGTGAAATATTGTTGAATTATGTCCAAGTATGTAAGTTTGGATGATGTGATTGCCAACTTAATGTATTTCAAAAAGAATAAATGACATGCCTTCCATTTTTCACCCAGCATCTGTATGATACATTTTGCAGATGGTGCAGCCATCTTATGTAATAACAAATCAATGAAGAATCTGACCTGTAAACTCCAGTTAGTATTTAATAACACTGAAATGTGGCTAAACAACTCAAAGTCAGAAATCAGTGTTAAGAATACCAAATAAATATGCTTCTACTGTTTCTTCCCAACCTGATAACTAATATAATTGAACCATGATGCAAACCCACTCCCACTGGGAACCCCTGTGCAAGTCCAGGCACTGTATACTTGTGTTATTGGGTCCTTCTACATAGTCTTTATTAATTCTACAAGTGTTTATGGGACTTTGACCCTTTGCAGGGCTACCCAAATCAACTTTCTTGAGACCCTGTCATATGATTTCTCCAAGTCTAAGTATGTTTGGTTGGAGTCTTTCCTCATCTCTCACTGCAAAAGTAAGGTCAATTGTGCTACATCCTGATATGAATCAAAACTACTCCTCTCTCATCTGACTTTTTACTACTCTGAATACTCATTAATCAGTCGCCCTCTCCAGAACTTTCATGGTGGGTGATGGGAGTTTGCTGCCTGTATAATGCCTGTAGTTGTGGACATCCCCTTTGTTCTTGTACACTAGTAATAAAATGCATATTCTCCAGTCATCTAGGATATGCATCTCTCTCCATACTACTATGCATATCCTCAGAAACCATCTCTCCCTAACTCATACAACTTGATCATATCTGTTGTGACCTCATCTGAGCCAGCTGCTTTCCCTGACTTCATTTTCCTTAGTGCAATTACTACTTCATTCATGATGGGCTCTTCTTCTTCTTTCATTGTAGTCTATGTCTGGGGCAGTACAGTTTCAGTAAGATTTTTTGCATTAAGAAGCTTCCGGAATTAGTCCTTCATCTGACTTTGATGTCCTGTGGACTGGTGAGCATGTTTTTGTTGGCATCCCTTATGAAGAGCTTCTGATGTCTATCTTCTTTATGTGTCTGTCTTCACCTTACAACCTGATAGACTTTCTTTGTGCCATCTGCTGATTCACTTTCCAGAAACTGGCCCTGATGCCTTGTTCTTAGCTACTGCAACTTTTTTCTTTCCTTTTTTGTTACCAACAGTATTCCATCTTAGCATGGTCCTTATTTTCTATCTCCCACTTTTTCCTGCACTCATTTCTTTTCATGACTTCTAGGACTTCTACATTTTACTACCAAATTCCCTTATGTACCATATTTCCATAACTGGCTCATTCACATATCTGTTCTATAGTCCTCACCCATACTGTTTTGTGCTGTTGCTATTCTTCTTCATCTCCACCTGTTTCCTCTTCTTCATGAGGTGCTAGATGTATTTGCTGCACTCCTTTCCTTGCTAGCACAATATGATGTGGGACATAGGCTGAGCTTATGAACTTTACCCTATCCTTGCAATGGAGTCTGATTGGCATGAGTCTGTAAATAATTCTGATGACATCCTTTTTGTCCTCCGAAGGTTCTCTCTCACCACAACTCCTACTCCATTTCCTGTCTGCCTTCCTTTTGAGTAGCAGACTCCCCAGACAAGTGACATTGCTGCCCTGCCCTTCTATTTTGTTTCTGGATTCAGAGGATAATTGACTTATACATTTAAACACAAAATATTGATCACAAATTGATTGAGCATAAAGGCTGGATCACCAACCTATCGATAATTAAAACTAAATTAAGCATTTTTTCTTTTTTTATATGAGCAAGCCCCTTTGCACTCCTCACCACCTGCTAATTTTACCTACCAACTCTGAGATGGCAAATTCCCCATTTCCCACTGCTGCACAATCTTGCACCTAAATAAAACTGGCTTGTGTCATTACCTGATTTTTGAAAATATGTCAGTCTTTATTTCCATTGAGAAAAATAGCATTCAATCAGACACACATATATATATATATATATATATATATATATATATATATATATATATATATATATATATATATATATATATATATATATATATATATGTATAGGTTTACCTTGAAACAAATGAACACGGGCATGTCGAATGATCAGAATAGCGAAAAATAACATTGTGGGATGAAACTTCGGCTATTCTGAATGTTGGCAGTTGACACATTAAAATCCAATGCTATCCATCCAAATACTGGACCTGCATCCCCCGCCCCCCTTGGGACCCATGGTAGCACTTGTTCTTGGATCCAGAGCGGCAGGGAATTCCGGTGCATTTAGGTGCTGGATTTGTTATGCAGGTCACTTCAAAACTATGTGTTCGTGGGGTTGTATGTTGCTGTTGTGAGTATGTCCTTATTAGTTTTCGAAAATTTGTTGTTCGCACATACATCAGCGACTATTTATAGGTAAACCATATATATATATATATATATATATATATATATATATATATATATATATATATATATATATATATATATATATATATATATATATATATATATATATATAATATATATATATATATATATATATATATATATATATATATCTACTTCACAAGAATGAAAGACCACATTAACGAAAGTCAGATCACCGAGACCTGATGAACGAAACCTCAGGTAATTGAAAGACCAGAAGCGTGAAATTCAAAATCCTGACATTACTTGATTTTGATTTAGCGCTTCTGGTGGTGCGGTTCAGGTGAGTATGTATGTGTAAGTGTGTTTATGAGGGGTACTGGTGTGTGTAAGTGTGTTGTGTGACTGTGGTGTGTGTGTGTGAGGGACTGTAATGCATGGGTGTGAGTTTGCCTTGTGTCTCTGTGCGATCTTGGAGTTAGAATATTAAGTAGGGTGGGTGTGGGGGGTGCAGGGGGGCTTGCCCCCTGCCTATCACTAGTGTAGGGTGGTGTGTGTTGTAGTTTGGGGCTGTTGTGTGTGTGTGTGTTTGTGTTATGTATGTCTTTCACAGTTTCGGGATTTTGATGTTCGTGGTTTTGCATTTTCAGTTTTATGGGGTTTCGATGTTGTGGTCTCGTTGTTTTGGGTTTTGTGGTTTTGGTCTTTCATTCTTGTGAAGTAAATCCATATATGTATGTGTGTATATATATATATATATATATATATATATATATATATATATATATATTTCTATCTATCTGTCTATATAGTTATAACAACACTCGACAAAAACATACTGATTTATTTAGACTTAAAGTTATGTACCACATTTAGCTGAATTTGCATTATGGCAATTACTTTAAATGGAGCTCTCTGGATGTCTGTACTCTAACTTCCAACAATCAAGCCGAAACCACCAACAGGAAGGTCACCAGTAAACATACACAATGTAGTTTTAAACGTCTTCAAAGTTTATTTAAGCTAAGAACACAAATGAATGATTTTCATCCTATCATATAAAACACCAGCCCCGAGATTCATTAAACACTACACGGAGTGTAAGAATTAGTGCAGCAACTGCTGCAGGGAATATAAGAATTAGTGCAGCAACTGCTCCAGGGAATATGGCCGCTGAGCAATTCAGCAAACATCAGATCTGACGTGCATGAGCTTGGCAGCACTATTCCTGCACGGGCACCACTGCCTAATGCTAATTACCTCATTTGCAGGTGAAAACCATGCAAATGAGGTGAATTAGCAATTCACCAAGCAGGCAGGTGTCCGTGCAGGAATAGTGTAAGAAGCAGAAATGTGTTCAGTTACTAGCTGAACACATTTCTGCAAATTAGAAACTGGAGGCATGACAGCTTGTAATAAAGCATGTATTACATCTAGTAGGCATGCCATTGGCTACATATATGGCCATTGGCATGATAACTAGTTTAATTTTTTTAAAATAATACTTTTATTTTTTTTGGCTGATCTCGATCGTTTAAGCGTAGAGTAGCGGCGCGCAAACAGGATCGTGCAGAAAATAAAAAAATGGGAAAAATCAATTTTTACAGCAATCTGCATTTTGCCATTATAGTTAATAGCAAGCAGAAAGAAAACAATACTAGGGAATAGTGGTTGCTAAGGGGAAAGGCCCAGTCTAAGTGTGGTAACTATGGAGTAAGGCAGCAGTGCGTGCAAATGAGGGGATTTATACTGAATCACAATTTTTTTCTAAATGTCAGACTGTACCTAACTGTGTAGGTGCTCTAACACCACTGTGTAGACAGGAGGAGGAGCTAACATGAAAAATGTGTGTGTCATGCTTGCTGTAAGCACATTGGAGCTCAGTGGCCTGTGTTTGCCCTTAGCTAAGCACAGATTAGGAAGGGTGTGTGTCTGAGGCTGTATTGTCTTATTCCATGAAATGCAGAGTGTGTTCGCGTCCATGTAGGGCCAGTTCTGCTTAAAACTGTTTAGCTGCACAGGGCCTAAAACCAAAAAAAAACAAAACAAAACAAAACAACAGAATTAGCAGAACTGTTTAGAATTGAGCACCGGGTATGCCCGGTGCACATCGGGGCTTAAACGGGGAGGAAATGGGAAGGGGAAATGGCAGAAGGAAGGCAATCAAGACGAACTACCATAGCTGGCAGGTGGAATGTATCAAAATCAGCTAATTATACAGGTAGCAGCCCAGTACACTACTATAAACTATGCTAACACCTTTCAGTCTGTTTTTTCCCACAAACTCTACAACACTGGTGTACACATTTGGGGGAATTTCAAACTGACAAAACTAACAAAACATGTTAGGGGCTGCTCCCTCTCAAATGTTTGTTTTGAAAAGCATGGCCTAATGCTATTTATTGGATATCTTGTAACTTCTCAATAGTTGTGATTTCAAGGGATTGAAGTTATTATTGCTATATACCACTTAAACATGTGTTTTGAGAAGCATGGCTTAACTTTGTTAATTGTAATACCTAAGCGACCAAACTGGTGTGAGAAAGTGAGGAAGACTGAGCATATTACTTTTGGAAATGCTCAATCTTACGATAGTGTTGTATGTGAACAAGAGGGGTTAGTAAAGGAGCTAAGGCTGAGGTTGTGCATTGTAACCATTGAATTTAGCTCCAAAGTTGCTATCAGTCCAGATACCTATACTTTAAGGTGCACTTACATTGACCAGTCTTGCTAAACAGTTCCTCTTGGTTGTTTTGTGAGATTTGTATGTACGGATATCTACTGCTGCTTTTGTTTTGTATAACTTGGTCCCTTACAAGTACAAATATGGACTGCTGCATTTTTTATATATATTGTGCATAACTTTGTTACTGTTGCTATTACTGCACAGAAAGTTTCAGTAGCTATCTTTACTATTTTAATCTCTAAAAACTTTCTCCCATTGTTTTTTTTTTTTTTTAGGAAACTCTAAGGTCTTTCACCCTTCCCAGCCCACCCCTTAAGGGAAAATCTGGTACTCTATGGACTTCTGTGGACACAAACAAAAACTCTGTGGCAGTATTACCTTAAATTCTCTACTAAGAACTGAAAGTACACAAGGTTCATATTTTTGTACTGCTATCGACCTTTGTGTGACTAACTTAACTCTATAGTGCTCCGCTTGGGAAAGGCAACACTAGCCAAAACTTCCTCTAAATTACCCCCTGATAGATTGCAGCTTTCTTTTCCCAGAAAACCATAACACAAAGTAGCTGAATACTAGATATTGCAAGGAAGCTGGTAACATTGCTAAAACAAAGTACCTTGCATATACCCTTTGTTTTTTAAATTGGGCTCACTGATTGACTCTGCAGATTCATGGTCTGCTGTATTCTACATACATACTCCTAAGTACGTATACCAATCAGTCATTTGTTACCCATAGCTACCTGGCCCACTGAACTGAGGTTTTATAATCTCTGAATCCCTTGTGCCATTTTTTTCCAGAGCCTTTCAATTGCTAGTGCTCGCAAAGCTGTCGGCAGTGGTAAGGAAACTGTTGTTTCACTTAATCTACAAAACTGATGTTTAATTTAACTATAATACTGATGTTCTAATCTTGTATTTACCCAAAGTTTATCATTGTAGCACAGTAAATGGTTCAAACTTGTGCTACTTACTGTGTAAATAATCTTACAACTGCTGTTCTGTTGCATATTTGCTTATAGGTAGCTCTATAGTTAGGTGAGTAAACAATATATACAGGTCTACTTCGATGTTTATTTCACATATGTAAAAGCATTTTGCTAACTGCTTAAAAGGTATGGACAGTATAGCATTGCAGATAGGTGAAAGGCCCTACATACAGGAATACCTCTGCATCTATAACCTCTCTATCATTGTGAATCCAAGGGACAGTCATTCATTTTTTTTTTTCTTTTTCTCATGCACCCACTCAAACTTGTGTTTTGATGAGGATGGCCTAATGCTGTTTAATGGATATCTTGTAACTTCTCCATAGTTGTGATTTCAAGGGATTGAGGTTATTATTGCTATATACCACTTAAACGTGTGATTTGAGAAGCATGGCTTAACTTTGTTTATTGTAATACTCAAGCGACCAAACTGGTGTGAGATAGCGAGGAAGACTGAGCATATTATTTTTGGAAATGCTCAATCTTACAATAGTGTTGTATGGGAACAGGAGGGGTTAGTAAAGGAGTTCATGCTAAGGTTGTGCATTGTAAGCATTGGATGTAGCCCCAAAGTTGCTCTCAGTCCAGATACCTATACTTTAACGTGCATTTACATTGACCGGTCTTGCTAAACAGTTCCTATTGGCTGTTTTGTAAGATTTCTATGTACGGATATCTACTGCTGCATTTGTTTTGTGTAACTTGGTCCCTTACAAGTACAAATATGGACTGCTGCATTTTTTATATACATTGTGCCTAACTTTGTTACTGTCGCTAATACTGCACAGAAGGTTTCAGTAGCTATCTTCACTATTCTAATCTCTAAAAACCCTCTCTCATTGTTTTTTTTCTAGGAAACTCTAAGGTCTTTCACCCTTCCCAGCCCACCCCTTAAGGAAAAATCTGCTACTCTAGGGACTTCTGTGGACGCAATCAAGAACTCTGCAGAAGCATTACCTTAAATTCTCCACTAAGAACTGAAAGGCACAAGGTTACATAAATTTGTAATGCTATCGACCTTTGTGTGACTAACTTAACTTCATAGCTCTCCACTTGAGAACCGCAGCACTAGCCAAAGCTTCCTCTAAATTACCCCCTGATAGATTGCAGCTTTCTTTTCACAGAAAACCATAACATAAAGTAGCTGAATACTAGATATTTCAAGGAAGCTGGTAACATTGCTAAAACAAAGTACCTTGCATATACCCTTTGTTTTTTAAACTGGGATCACTGACTGACTCCACCAAATCACGGTCTGCTGTCCACTATGTACTCCTAATTAAGTATACCAATCAGTCCTTTGTTAAAAATAGCTACCTGGCCCACAGAAGTGAGGTTAAATAATCTCTGAATCCCTTGTGCCATTTTCCTTCACAGCCTTTCAATTGTTAGTGCACACAAAGCCGTCGGCAGGGGTAAGGAAACTCTTGTTTCACTTAAACTACAAAACTGATGTTTAATTTAACTATAATACTGATGTTCTAATCCTGTATTTACCTAAAGTTTATCATTGTAGCACTGTAAATGCTTCAAATCTATGCTACTTAGTGTGTAAATAATCTTACAACTGCTGTTCTGTTGCATATTTTCCCATAGGTAACTCTATAGTTAGATTAGTGAACAATATTTACAGTTCTACTTTGTTGTTTATTTCACATGTGTAATAGCATTTTGCTAACTGCTTAAAAGGTATGGACAGGGTAGCATTGTAGACAGGTGAATGGCCCTACATACAGGAATACCTCTGCATCTATAATCTCTCTATTGTTGTGAATCCAAGGGACAGTCATTCATTTTTTTTTCTTTTTCTCATTCACACACTCAAATGTGTATTTTGAGAAGCATGGCCTAATGCTGTTTATTGGATATCTTGTAACTTCTCCATAGTTGTGATTTGAAGGGATTGAAGTTATTATTACTATAAACCACTTAAATATGTATTTTGAGAAGCATGGCTTAACTTTGTTAATTGTAATACCCAAGTGGCCAAATTGGTGTGAGATAGCGAGGAAGACTGAGCATGTTACTTTTGGAAACCCTCAGTCTTACGATAGTGTTGTATGGGAACAGGAGGGGTTAGTAAAGAAGGTAATGCTAAGGTTGTGCATTGTAACCTTTGAATTTAGCCCCAAAGTTGCTATCAGTCCAGATACCTATACTTTAACATGCATTTACATTGACCGGTCTTGCTAAACAGTTCCTATTGTTTGTTTTGTAAGATTTGTATGTACGGATATCTACTGCTGCATTTCTTTTCTATAACACCCTCCCTTACAAGTACAAATATGGACTGCTGCATTTTTTACATATATTGTGCCTAACTTTGTTACTGTCGCTATTACTGCACAGAAGGTTTCAGTAGCTATTTTCACTATTCTAATCACTAATAACCCTCTCTCATTGTTTTTTTTCTAGGAAATTCTTAAGGTCTTTCACCCTTCCCAGCCCACCCGTTAAGGAAAAAGCTGCTACTCAAGGGACTTCTGTGGACACAAACAAGAACTCCGCGGCAGCATTACCTTAAATTCTCTACTAAGAACTGAAAGGACACAAGGTTACAAAACCTTGTACTGCTGTCAACTGTTGTGTGACTAAATTAACTCTTTTGCGCTCCACTTGGGAACTGCAGCACTAGCTAAAGTTATTTCTAAATTACCCCCTGATAGATTGCAGCTTTCTTTTCCCAGAAAAACATAACACAAAGTAGCTGAATACTTGATATTGCAAGGAAGCTGGTAACATTTCGAAAAACAATGTACCTTGCATATACCCTTTGTTTTTTAAACTGGGCTCACTGATTGACTCCGCAGAATTGCGGTCTGCTGTATACTACGTACTCCTTATTACAAATACCAATCTGTCCTTTGTTACCCATAGTGACCTGTCCCACGGTAGCAAGATTTCATAATCTCTGAATTCCCTGTACCATTTTTCTCCACAGCCTTTCAATTGCTACTGGTCACGAACCCGGCGGCAGTAAGGAAACTGTTGTTTCACTTAAACTACAAAACTGATGTTGGTGCACTTACATTGACCGGTCTTGCTAAACAGCTCCTTTTAGTTGTTTTGTGAGATTTGTATGTACGGATATCTACTGCTGCTTTTGTTTTGTATAACATGGTCCCATACAAAAACAAATATGGACTGCTGCATTTTTTATATATATTGTGCCTAACTTTGTTACTGTTGCTGTTACTGCACAGAAGGTTTCAGTAGCTATCTTTACTATTTTAATCTCTAAAAACCTTCTCTCATTGTTTTTTTCTAGGAAACTCTAAGGTCTTTCACCCTTCCCAGCCCACCCCTTAAGGGAAAATCTGGTACTCTAGGGGCTTCTGTGAACACAAACAAGAACTCCGCGGCAGCATTACCTTAAACTCTCTACTAACAACTGAAAGGACACAAGATTACATAACTTTGTACTTCTATCGACCTTTGTGTGACTCCTTTAACTCTAATACTCTTATTGGGAACCACAGCACTAGCCACAGCTTCCTCTTAATTACCCCCTAATAGATTGCAGCTTTCTTTTTCCAGAAAACCATAACACATAGTAGCTGAATACTAGATATTGCAAGCAAGCTGGTAACATTGCTAAAACAAAGTACCTTGCATGAAACCTTTGTTTTTTAAACTGGGCTCACTGATTGACTCCCCAGAATCACCATCTGCTGTATACTGTGTACACCTAATTACGTATACCAATCGGTCCTTGTTATCCATAGCTACCTGGCCCACTGAAGCAAGGTTTCATAATTTCTGAATCTCTTGCACCATTTTTCTTCATAGCCTTTTAATTGCAGAGCCATCTGCAGCGGTAAGGAAACTGTTGTTTCACTTAAAACTACAAAACTGATGTTTAATTTAACTATAATACTGATGTTCTAATCTTGTATTTACACAAAGTTTATAATTGTAGCACAGTAAATGGCACAAACTTACGCTACTTACTGTGTAAATAATCTTACAACTGCTGTTCTGTTGCATATTTTCCCATAGGTAGCTCTATAGTTAGGTGAGTGAACAATATATACAGGTCTACTTCGTTGTTTATTTCACAGGTTAAATAGCGTTTTGTTAACTGCTTAAAAGGTATGGACAGGGTAATGTTGTAGATAGGTGAATGGCCCTACATGCAGGAATACCTCTGCATCTATAATCGCTCTATCGTTGTGAATCCAAGGGACAGTCATTATTTTTTTTTCTTTTTCTCATGCACCCACTCAAATATGTGTTTTAAGAAGCATGGCCTAATGCTGTTTATTGGTTATCTTGTAACTTCTCCATAGTTGTGAATTGCAGGGATTGAAGTTATTATTGCTATATACCACTTAAACATTTGTTTTGAAAATCATGGCTTAAATTTGTTAATTATAATACCCAAGCGACCAAACTGGTGTGAGATAGTGAGGAAGACTGAGCATATTACTTTTGGAAATACTCAGTCTTACAATAGTGTTGTATGGGAACAGGAGGTGTTAGAAAAGTAGTTAATACTGAGGTTGTGCATTGTAACCATTGAATTTAGCCCCAAAGTTTCTGTCAGTCCAGATACCTATACTTTAAGGTGCCATTACGTTGACCAGTCTTGCTAAACAGTTCCTATTGGTTGTTTTGTAAGATTTGTATGTACAAATATCTACTGCTACATTTGTTTTGTATAACTTGGTCCCTTACAAGTACAGATATGGACTGCTGCATTTTTACATATATTATGCCTAACTGTGTTACTGTCACTATTACTGCACAGAAGGTTTCAATAGCTATCTTCATATTCTAATCTCTAAAACCCTCTCTCATTGTTTTTTTTCTAGGAAACTCTAAGTTCTTTCACCCTTCCCAGCCCACCCCTTAAGGAAAAATCTGCTGCTCTGGGGACTTCTGTGGACACAAACAAGAACTCCGCTGCAGCATTACTTTAAATTCTGTACTAAGAACTGAAAGGACAGGTTACATAACTTTGTACTGCTATCGAACTTTGTGTGACTAACTTAACTCTATAGCACTCTGCTTTGGAACCGCAGCACTAGCCAAAGCTTCCTCTAAATTACTCCATGATAGATTGCAGCTTTTTTTTCCCTGAAAACCATAACACAAAGTAGCTGAATACTAGATATTGCAAGGAAGCTGGTAACCTTGTTAAAACAAAGTACCTTGCATATACCCTTTGTTTTTTAAATGTTGCTTACTGATTGACTCAGCAGAATCCCGGTCTGCTGCAAAACATCACTCCGTTCACCTACCACTCACTCTGCTCCCCTACCCTACCCCCAATTCCCACCCACCCCAGTTCTCCTACCATTGTACTTCTATTAGCCACACCCCATCCATATACTTCCAATCACATACTGTTACTCATTAAAGTACAAAGTAATAATCATCCAATTACTCTCTGCTACTCACTAAGGTACTAGCATACCAGGTAGGACCTCTCTTTTATCCTACTCTTTACCAATCTCTACCAATGTTTTAGAAACTTATTCATTTTCCTCTTATAATGCCCACAGTACCTATGTCTAGACACATAAAACTATTACCCTTATATGCACTCCTACCTTTTCTATCTATAAGCTATGTCCTAACCACCTATAAACACCTCGCCTACACTGCATTTCATCATCCCATTAAGCAATTTTCATTACCAACTGAAGCAACTTCCCTAAACCACATAAACATAGCATCTACATCCATATACCTACTACCAAGGTACCATCGGGTAGCCCACACTACTCATTTCCAAGCCAAGAAATCATCCAACATACTCCATAAATTTCTACAGCTCAAACATAGACTTAAACACCCCTTGCTAGATGGTGACATTCACCCCAACCCTGGCCCTAAGAACAAAGACACCACAGTCCCCCTTAGACCAAATCCCTCCACTTCTTTCACCCCCAGAAGAACTCCTAACTCCATCTTTATAGCACATCTCAACATACAGAGCTTAAACAATAAAATTGCCAGCCTTCATGCTCTCTTAGAAGTACATTCTTTCGATATCCTATGTCTAACAGAAACATGGCTAAAACCTACAATCCAAAACAATGAAATCACCCCACCAGGATACAACATCTTGAGATTAGATTGCAAAACCAAAAAGGACGGAGGGGTAACAATATTTTACAAATCAGGGCTACTAGTTACTTCAGTAGATGCACAACTACATTTAGATAGTAATGCCGAAATCCTTATTTCTAAACTTCAGATCAATGCCTCCAAATCCATCTGTATAATAGGCTCCTACCTTCCTCCTGGTAATAACATTACCACCCTTGAAAATATCCTTAGCTGGCTTTATACTCACTTCCCTCAAGAAACCATAGTGCTGGGCAACTTTAATATAGCTTGGAACAACTGTACTTCAGCCAACCCTACCACTCAAATAAACCTATATGTTTTTTCCAAAACAATTACCACCCCCACCAGAATCCATAAACCTAATAACAAAGAAAGTACCTTAGACTGGATTCTGATACATAGTCATCCCCTTACATATAAAGCAGATACTCTTCCTGATGATATTAGCGACCACTCACTGACCTATATAATTAGCAAAAGATCAATATTCCCAACCCAGCCTTATACAGAACTACCTGGACTAACAGAAATTTTAACCTAGAAAGCTTCCAAACTGAACTTAAGGCATGTGATTGATCATCCCTAAAACACTTCCAACTAGAGGAAGCAGTGTTATACCAAATTCCTACAAATCCTGGACTATCATGGCCTTATCCACTCTATCAGAAATAGGACTACAACTGTTCCATGGCTCACAAAAGAGACAAGGCATAAAATCCTACTAAGAAACAAAATCTGGGCCAAATGGAGATCATCTAAAAACCCAACAGATCATCAAAAATTTAGACAGCTGAGAAATGCTACTAAAAATCAATACTTCTTGACAAAAAAAAACTTCTACTCTCAACTCCAACTAACTTACCAACATAAACCACAAAAGTTCTGGAAAGGTATCAATAGACTCCTCCATCCAGGGCACTCCAAAACATCAACCCCATCAGGCACCACCCACGACAATCCTAAGCTTATTGCAGATGCCTTTAATACCTTCTTTACTGAGGCCATCCAATCTCTAGCCAATTCTCTACCCCCTTGTTAGCACAAACCAGCCTTCCTCCACAACTAGCTTAACTCCCTCATTTCATTTACAACCTGTTCCAACATCCCTCATCTGCACCCTTCTTCAAAAACTCAAACCGTGCACCCCCTCAGCTAACCTTCTTTCAGCTGAATATCTGCAATTGAGAGCTAAAGTTATAGCCTATCCCATTTCCATCCTAATAAACAGAACCATTACTGAAGGAACCATCCCATTTATCTGGAAAATCTCCCATATTATCCCACTACATAAGGGTGGTAAGTCAACTGAAATCTCATACTATTTCCCAATAGCCTTACTCTCTCCTTTAGCAAAAATCATAAAACAATGCATCTACCCACAACTACTAGATCACCTCATCATTATCATCTTCTTTCAGCTTTTCCCATTAGGGGTCACCACAGCGGATCATCTGTTTCCATTTCTTCCTGTCCTCTGCATCTTGCTCTGTCACACCAACCCCTGCATGTCCTCTCTCACCACATCCATAAACCTTATCTTAGGCCTTCCTCTTTTCCTGTTATGTGGTAGCTTCATCCTTAGCATCTTTTTCCCAATATACTCAGCATCCCTCCTCAGCACATGTCCAAAGCAATGTAATCTTGCCTCTCTGGCTTTGTCTCCAAACCTTCCAACCTGAGCTGACCCTCTAATATACTTATTCCTAATCCTGTCCACCCTCGTCACACCCAGTGCAAATCTTAACATCTTTAACTCTGCCACATCCAGCTCACACTCCTGCCTTTTTGTCAGTGCCACTGTCTGCAACCCATATAACATAGCTGTACTCACTACCATCTTGTAGACCTTCCCTTTCACTCTTATTGGTACTCGTCTGTCAAAAATCATTCCTGACACTCTTCTCCACCCACTCCATCCTGCCTGTACTCTCTTCGTCACCTCTCTTCCACACTCACTGTTACTCTGAACTATTGATCCCAAGTATTTAAACTCATCCACCTTCTCCACCTCTACTCCTTGCATCCTCACCATTCCTCTATCCTCCCTCTCATTCACACACATATATTCTTAGTCCTGCTGACCTTCATTCCTCTTCTCTCTAGAGCATATCTCCATCTCTCCAGGGTCTCCTCCACCTGTTCCCTACTCTCACTACAGATTACAATGTCATCTGCAAACATCATAGTCCACGGGGACTCCTGTCTGATCTCGTCTGCCACCCTGTCCATCACCATTGGAAATAAAAAAGAGCTCAGAGCTGATCCTTGATGTAACCCCACCTCCACCTTAAATGCATCCATCACTCCCACCGCAGACCTCACAGCTGTCACACTACCCTTGTACATATGCTTTACCACTCTTACATACTTCTCTGACACTCCTGACTTCCTCATACAATACCACAACTCCTCTGTAGGCACCATGTCATATGCTTTCTCTAAGTCTACAAAAACACAATGCAACTCCTTCTGACCTTCTCTGTACTTCTCTATCAATACTCTCAGAGCAAACATCGCATCTGTAGTGCTCTTTCTCGTCTGACCACTAATCATTGCGTCCCTTTTTAACCTAGCTTCCACTACTCTTTCCCATAACTTCATGCTGTGACTGATCAATTTAATCCCTCTGTAGTTACTACAGCTCTGCACATCACACTTATTCTTAAAAATTGGTACCAAAACACTTTTTCTCCCTTCCTCAGCCATCCTCTCACTTTCCAAGATTTCATGAAACAATCTGGTTAACTACTAGATCACCTACTCCAAAACAATTTACTAGCTAACTGTCAGCATAGTTTTAGGCCATTCCATAACACCACCATGGTTCTCTTATCCATCTCTGACTGCATTAACAAATATCGTAATAACAATACTCTAACCTCAGCACTGTTTATTGACCTCTCAAAAGCCTTCGACATGGTTAGCCATCAGCTACTTTTAAATTTACTTAAATCCCTCTCCCTAGATACACAAGCACTACAATGGTTCAAGTCCTACCTAGAAAATAGGCAACAGGCTGTGCTCTGGGATAACAATCTATCCACACATCTCCCTATTACCCTTGGTGTCCCTTAAGGCTCTATTCTGGGCCCTCTCCTATTCTCAATCTTTATCAACGATCTACATGAAAAAATTCCTCAAGCTACCTGCGTACAATATGCAGATGACTCCACATTAATATGCTCCACTACTTCTGTATCTGATCTCCACTCCCTCGCCCAAAAAGTGGTTAATACAGTAGAAAACTGGTTCATACAGCACTGCCTCCTCCTGGACCCCAAAAAACAAAACTATTGCTCTTCACTCCAATGCAAAAGTCCCCCCAATAAACTTCAAAATTATATCTAATAATGGTACTGTCATATCTAATGACCAAACATGAAAACTCTTAGGAGTAATAATTGACCCCAACCTTAACTTTGACACACACATTAACACTACAATAAAATTAGTGAATAGAAAACTAGGCTCCCTCTATAGGATTAAACCCTTCCTTACTCCAACAGCTAGAACTACTATTGCCCACACCCATCTTATGTCTACCCTCCTTTATGCCTCACCCATTTATATCAATCTATCCAAAACCAACTTCAACAAACTGGCAACCTCCTACAATAATATTTCCAGATTTGCCTCAGGCTCCCCATTTAGAGCCCACCATTGTCACAGTCTAAAACAGTTGGAACTGCATAATCAGCTTCTATTTCACCAACTTACTATTGCACACAAGATCCTTCATCATCCTAGCAATACTCCAATACTCACTTATCACCCCCTACAAAAATCTTACAACCCTACACTCTACAGCTAAATTACTGGTATCCATTCAGAAATCCAAAAATAAAGCTGGAGACTCACTGTTTTCCAACACCGTGGAGAAAACCTGGAACTTGCTTCCCAGTGAACTCTCATCTCTTTCCTCAACACTACTTTTCAAAAAGCAACTTAAAGTTTACCTTAATTCTCACTGGCTATGCCCATGCACTAACCCAGACTAATAATCCCCTCTTGCTATGTTCACTACTTGCTTATCTCACTACTGCTGCTTTCTGTCTACCTCCTTCATGAGCTTCAGAGAATATGATCTGTAAGCTACTTAAGTCTGTCTTGATTTAGTCTTTCTAGGGAACCTCTACAGAATATGAACTTTCTTAGCAAGCTATCAATGGTATAGACACATCCCTACCAGAAAATGTCTTGTTTCTTTCTTTTTTAATATGTTAGCTACTTGAATACAATGCTGTTATGTAAAAATTTCATTTCTGGTCTTAATATTATACTGTACTTATGTTGCTATTACCTCTTTAGTGGAGCTTATCTCCCCAGGCCTCTACTGAAAATGGACATATATCCAGTTAGACTAGCCCAGTCAACAAATGTAAAATACATGTAAAATAAAATAAAATAAGTAAATAAATAGCATTTGGCCCATAATCCTGGTGTGTGCATCATACACTTAGAAAAATGTCAGTAGGATCTAGGAATGAACAGGCCTTCGCCACCCAGTGCACTTCCCATTGCCCTACTTTAGCAGTTCTGAAGATGTCTGTCACCATAGAAGTCCCTTTCATCAGGCTTTAGCCCTATAAGCTCTGTGGCATGTGTGATAGCTGTATAACGCTGTAGTACAAATAACTAGCTAGGATGAAGTTCGAATCTTAGACGTGGCAAATGTAAAAGTGTGTTTACAAGTTAAAGCTTTTGGGACCATTCAAACCCAGTACACTTCCTCTTCCTCTTCTTTAGCAGTCCTGCAGATATCAGTCACCTTAGAACCTTAGAAGTCCCTTACATCAGGTTTCAGCCCTATAAGCTCTGTGGTGTGTGCAATAACTGCATAACATTATAGTGTAAATAACTAGTTAGGTAGGAGTTCTAATCTCAGTTCTGGCAAATATAAAAATGTGAGTGTTTACAAGCTAAAGCTTTTGGGCCCATTCAATCCTAGTACTCTTCCCCTTCCCCTGCTTTGGCAGTCCTGCAGATATCAGTCACCTTAGAAGTCCCTTTCATCAAATCTCAGCCCACCCAAGCTCTGTGGTGCATGCAATAACTGCATAACATTATAATACAAACAACTGGTTAGGTAGGAGTTCTAATCTCAGTTCTGGAAAATGTTAATGTGTGTGTGTGTGTGTGTGTGTGTGTGTGTGTGTGTGTGTGTGTGTGTGTGTGTGTGTTTACAAGTAAAACCTTTTGAGCCCATTCAAATCCAGTACACTTCCCCTTTGCCTACTTTAGCAGTCCGGCAGATAGTCATCTTAGAAGTCCCTTTCATAAAACCTCACCCCATAAGCTCTGTGGCGCATGCGATAAATGTGTAATACTATAGTGCAAATAACTAATTAAGTAAAAGTTCAAATTTCAGTCCTGGCAAATGTAAAAGTGTGTGTTTACAAGTAAAATCTTTTAGGTCCATTCAAACCCTGTACACTTCCCCTTCCCCTACTTTAGCAGTCCTGGAGATATCAATCACCTTGGAAGTCCCTTTCATCAGGCTTCAGCCCCATAAGCTCTTTGGCATGTGTGATAACTGTGTAACAGTGTAACACTACAGTGCAAATAACTAGTTAGGTAGGAGTTCTAATCTCAGTCCTGGGACATGTAAAAGTGTGTGTGTGTGTGTGTGTGTGTGTGTGTGTGTGTGTGTGTGTGTGTGTGTGTGTGTGTGTGTGTGTGTGTGTGTGCGTGTGTCTGTGTGTGTGTAAGTAAAAATGTAAAAGTGTGTGTTTACAAGTAAAAGCTTTCGGGTCCATTTAAACCCAGTACACATTCCCTTCCCTTACTTTAGCAGTCCTGCAGATATGAGTCACCTTAGAAGTCCCTTTCATCAGGCTTCAGCCCCATAAGCTACGTGGTGTGTGCAATGACTGTGTAACACTGTAGTACAAATAACTAGTTAGGTAGGAATTTTAATGTTAGCCTGGGCTGGCAAGTGTAAAATTGTGTGAGTGTGTGTGTATTTACAATTAAAAGCTTTTGGGTCCATTCAAATCCAGTACACTTCCACTTCGCCTACTTTAGCAGTCCTGCAGATATCAGTCACCTTAGAAGTCCCTTTTGTCAGGCCTCACCCCCATAAGCTCTGTGGCACGTGCGATAACTGTGTAATACTATAGTAACAATAACTTGTTAGGTAGGAGTTCTAATCCCAGTTCTGGCAAATGTGTAAGGTTAGTTTAAATATTTTGTGGCCTCTCTCACCCAGTACATCACTCATTGCCATACTTTACAAGGGCTGGTGATGTTCCTCACCTTAGAAGTACCTTTGGACAGCCTTCACCCTGTAAACTCTTTGGCATGTGTAATAAATGTGTAACACTGTAGTAGCAATAAATAGATAGGTAGGGATTCTAATCTCAGTCCAGGCAAGTGTGTGTGTTTGAACAGTATCTTGTCTGTGGGGGGGTTGTTGTGTTTGTGTGAGAACCATACCATTGCGGGTTGGGTTTTACTAATTTTTGCTGTTGCCCACCCAGTACATGTCCCAGTGTCCACATTACAAGGCCCACATTGTCATCCACTGTTGAGGGACCTGTAGACACTCTGCAGCCCTATAAGCATTGTGCCATGTGCAATAACTATGTGCCAGTATGGAATACATAACAAGATATAGGCTGCCTATCTAATCCTTGGATATCACTCTCCATTCAGTAATCATACACAAACACAGTCATGTAGGCAGCCACACCTACATCAGTAGAGGGCCTGCAAACTGGCTCACAGATAGAACTCACAGTGTGAAAGCAGCGGACTCCATGTCAGACTGTTGAACAGTCACGAGTAGAGTCCCACAGGTTGTGGACCTGTGTTCCCTCATATTTGGGATCCACACCTCTGAGGACCAGCCCAATACAAAGGTACCCTGGCTGACAATGTTTGCAGATGACTACAAAGTGAGTGCTATTATTACCCCCCCCATGTGAGGTTGACATCCTTCACAAAGGTCTCTCTGAGACCTATGACTGTTGTCAGAACCTTGGATATAAGCTCAGTGCCAGATGATATGTGCCATCCCCTTTGGATATGACATGGTTCCCATAAAGTAATACACTGATGGTAGTCCACTGAACACTGATGTTGGTATAACGGAACTTGGAACACAGGCTGACAGTGAACTGTATGGTGACCATCACAGTGCCATTGTCTTTCGAAAGTCCTTCCATGTGTCATTTCTCCTGACTCAGGGTGTTGAATCTTGGAAGTAAAAGGACAGTGTTTCCCTGTACACACCCCTCAGTAGGCCAATCAATGTGTACTATGGCCCATTTGCATGTACCCCACTGGACACCTGCAAATGTACCTCACAAAGAGGATCTTAGGTACTACACACTTGCCCCATATGGACAGACTCCAACAACTGCAATGAATCTCTGTCTCATATTGGCTATTTAGGTGCGATCTCTGCCTGACATACACAGCCATGTCTGACCCAACCCTGTCAGGAATGCTACATTCGAGGAGACCAATCTGTCCACAAAACATGCCCCAGATACCTCGAGTTCCTATTCGATGACCAAAGACGCATTATATCGAATGCATCTTGGTCAAACTTAAAACAATGAAAACACAAACTAGCGAAGCAGTTTTTCAGCAAATTCTTTCCCAGGGAAAGAATTCGCTTGGCCGCTTCCATTACTTTGCCATTTTCGGCACTGTAGTGTGATCTCGGAGGGTGGTGTGGGGGACAAAGCCCCCACTTTATGCATTATTTCAATTTTTTTCTTTCTTTTTTTTGCAACAGTGATTTGCTGTTCTGAGCTTTCGAGATTGTAAGCTTTCACTTACATGGGTTTGATTATTCATCATTCACTTTTTTAAGCGTTCGATTATATAATATAGACCTGATACCTCAGGTTCACAACCCAGAAACTGACCACACTATGGAATAGATGTCACATACATGTCAAGCCAAGCACATCACTGGCCCTCTTCAAGAGAAATCAGGAGGAGTGGATGGGGAATAGAATACCCACCCTGGGGATCACTCCAGTAACTATACTCAGTAGACACATTGGGAAGTATCATCAGGTAGCATGATGCCAGTGTACTCCCATGGCCTAGCCTTGTAAAGAATCTATGGCCATTTGCCACGTATACACTTATGACTCTTTGAACCCATGGATCTCAGTACTGTCAGTGTGTGTGTGTGTGTGTGTGTGTGTGTGTGTGTGTGTGTGTGTGTGTGTGTACATTAGTGTGTCTGAAGGTATTTGTAAGTGTGTAAACATGGATGAAAGTAGTTGGTGGCCCATCTCACCCAGTACAACTACCATTGCCATACCTTACAAGTGCTGGAGATGTTATTCACTATACCTTGGGACACTCCATAGCCTATAAGCTCTGTAGTGTGTGCGATAACTGCATAACACTATAATACCAATAACCATATGGCTAGGGGTTCTACTATGATGCCTCAAATGTGTGTTTGTGTGTATTATTGTGTGTAAGTGTGTATATGTGTAGGTTGCAGTATGTTGTGGCCTGTCTCACCCAGTACATCACCCATTGTCATAATTTGCAAGGCCTGGGGATGTCCCTTGCCTTTGAAGTACTTTTGGACAAGTGTCACCCCATAACCTCTGTGGTGTGTGTGATAAATACATAACAATGCAGTAACAATAAATAGATAGGCAGGGGATCTACTCCCAGTCCTAGCAAATGTATGTGAGAGAAGAGTAGCTTGTGTGTGTTTGTGTACGAATGACATCCATTGGATGGGGATGGATTCATATTTTATGCCATGGTACGCACAGTACACATTCCTAAGTCTACTGTATGAGGTCTGCTGTTCACATCAACTGTAGTGGTATCTGTAGACACTCTGCAACCCTATAAGCCCTGTGCAACAGCATGGAATAGTATGGTACAAATAACAAGATGGGTTGGTCTGTTAATGTCAGTACTGGCAAGTGTGTGTGTGTGTGTGTGTGTGTGTGTGTGTGTGTGTGTGTGTGTGTGTGTGTGTGTGTGTGTGTGTGTGTGTGTGTGTGTGTGTGTGTGTGTGTGTGTGTGTGTGTGTGTGTGCATTGGTGTGTATAGCAGTGGTTGTGAGTATGTAGACTTGTATTCGACACTATTATGAGTACTCACACACCCAGTACAGCCACCATTGCCATACCTCACAAGGCCACATGATGTTATTCACCTTACAGGTACCTTGTAACACTCATCACACTAGTAGTCCTGTGCCACCTGCAATAACTGCATAATAGTGTGGTACCACAACTTGATGGGTAGGAGTTCCAAACACAGCACTGGCAATTATGATCCTGTGCATGCATGTGTGTGTGTGTGTGTGTGTGTGTGTGTGTGTGTGTGTGTGTGTGTGTGTGTGTGTGTGTGTGTGTGTGTGTTAACGATATTCTCTGTGTGTTTGGTCAACACAATATCCTTTGGGGTTGAGGGCATTAACAATCTGAGGTGTGTTCCACCCACCACACTTACCATTGTCCTCTATACTAGAGCTGATGTTAACCACCATAGACTGAGATACAACCCATCAGCTTTATAATCTGTGAGGCACATGCAAGAACTGTTATACAGACTTGGGAAATGTGTGCAGATAAAGCTGTACCCTGACAATGACGTGGTCGATGTGTTACTACACTGCCATACTCCTTGTTGGTGATGTCTGCAGGGCCACATCCTGCTGACACACAGACACCTGGAACACAAACAGAATACAGCATGTGAGAACACATTTGCTTAGTGTTATTAGTGCCAATAATGCGTCATGACTGAAAAGGTACACACACACTCTGATGTGTACCCAATACAAATGCCAGATGACAGCTCCTTACACGGCATTAAATAGCTACACTGTACTAAAGCCACCCTGTGCATCAGATGCATATAAGCATGTCCCAGCATCAATGCTGGAGGGACTGCAGCCACCATGTCCACCTGTGAGGGGAAAAACAACATATGTAAATCACTGCTGGCACTATAAGGTTTGGTGGTACACATACAACATCAAAAAGAAAGCCAGCACCTCGTGTAGTAAAACAGCATCAGTTTACACACACACACACACACACACACACACACACACACACACACACACACACACACACACACACACACACACACACAGACAGGTGAGGTGCCTCAGAGGCATTACACAGACCTCACATTAGCAGTCTGGGGGCATTCACGACACACAGTCAGACAATAACATACACACTCTGGACGGACCCTCAGCATCATGAAGTGCAGCCCTTTCCAATTACCATTACTACTAATATACACCTCTGGGATATGTGAGTGGTGTTAGTAGGTAATGGCCCTTCACATAGCTCACACTGCACCCATGTAAATTATTGCTGTTCACCTGTATAGCCCTGTGACAACTCCTACAGAACATACCCCCCCAACTGTACAGGATTTTGCTGAATGTCTACATGTGTGGTTCATATGTTTTTTCTGTTCCTCATAACTCCTGTGTTTGTCTGATAAATTACTGGGTTGACCTGTGGATAGGTGCCACTAAGTGATGTCCTAATTGGAGGTGCAGACTGCATAACCTGCAGTACATGTATTTTAAAACAAAGCCGGTTACTCAAACAACTTCCCAAGCTTACAGTGGATATAGTAAGTGTACACACACCTGTTAACATGCCAGGTTTTCATGATATATCACATGAGATCTCAGAAATCAGGTCATAACATTGCTATCATTTTATATAACATATGACCTGTGGAATCCAAATGAAGAACATACACATCAGTTACAGGTAACATCTTGTAACTGAAATAGGTACAATAGGCTGGTTGCATGAGTGTGCACACCCTTAAAGTAATACTCTGTTAAAGTAACTTCTGATTTAATCACAGCATGCAGTCCTCTTGGGAAGGTGTCTGTCAGCATGGCACATCTTGACTTGTCAATGTTTGCACACTCTCCCTTGCAAAACACCTCCAACTATGTCAGATTGCAAGGGCATCCCCTGTGCACTGCCCTCTTTAGGTCACCCTGCATATATCCTATTGAACTTAGGTGTGGGCTGTGCCAGTGCAGAATGTTGTATGTGTTCTGGTGATGCCATCCTTTTGTTGATATGAATGTATGATTTGGGCTATTGTTGTGTGGAAAGGTGGAATTCCTCACCATCCACAGCTATGTGACAGACACCAGAACATTTTGGAGCCACAAGGGACCAGTGTTTGGAACTGTTCATAATCATAACTTGGGACAGCCCCAGTTCCAGCTTGTGAACAGCAACCCCAAAGCAGGACAAAGCCATTCCCATGCTTCACCATGGGGGTGGTGCTGTTGTGGTGATGTGCAGTGGTGATATTGCACCAAACACACCTGTCAGAATTGTGGCCAATAAGTGCAATTGTGGTCCCATATTACCATAACACATTTTCCTACTTGCTTTTTGGAGACCTGATGTATTGTTTTCAGACTTTCACCAGGCATGGATATTGTTTGGTGTGAGGAACTTCTGCCATCTTCCAACCCTGCCCTATAGGCAGGACATATGGAGACCATGGAAGGTTGTTGTGACATGTAGTACACGCCCAGTACTTGCTAGAGATTCCTGTTACTCTGTCACTTTTGCTGTAGGGCTCCTGGCAGCCTTCCTGGCCAGTTTTGATCATGTATTCTTATAGACTTTAGTGGGATGTCCATTCCTTCACAATGTCACTGTAGCCCCATATTTTCACCACCTTTTGATGACTGTCTGCACTGTGTTCCATGGTATGAGAAATGCTGTGGAAATGTTTGGGTACCCTTCTCCAGGCTGATACATCTCAAACATGTGGTCCCTTAGCAGCTTCATCAGCTCTATGTGAACCATGGCTGTTGCTGTAGCAGGCAATTGGGTATATGTCGGACAGCTGACCATTAGTTGCTGTTAATCAAAGAGTCTCTGTAATTGATGGCTGTTGTGTAGTCAATACGATGTACTACTGTAGTTATATTGAAAGCTGCCTCAACACAGTACTAGCTTCAGCCTGTGCACACATATGTATCTAGGTTGTTGTACTATTGTTATGTGTCATTATTGTTCCCCTAACAGATTTGTTCACTTTATAATTGAATTGTACAGATTATAGGTCACATTAAAGGTTATCAGTGTTCTGAACTTGTCTGTTGTGCTCACATTTTTGTATATCACACATACCTGTCATTCTAACAGGTGTGTACAATTATATGCCCTGTATACCACTAATTTCTGCAAGATGACCCTTGTTTTGGGCCTTTGTCCCCTCATTTTGTCAGTCTTTGTCTAGTGGTCCTGCAATGACAAGTTGTGAGGTATGCTACAGATATGTGACATCTCCTGCAAATAGGCCCCTCTCATGACCACCATGATGCAATGTAGTAAACACCACCACAGGTGAACATGCAGATATTGCCAAATGGCAGAGTGTAACAGTTGTGTGCATAGTCGCGTGCATTAACTTTAGCATGCTTGAGGTACTGGTGACCCACAATAAGGAAACTCCATACTTACTGGGTTCAGGCTGCTGTCCCATGTGAAGACCAGGGGGACCTATGTAGTTGTGAGGGAGAGGTATTGTCAGCAGATTCACATTTGGCATTGTTACAAGATGAAAGCTACAGTTATGCACAGGTACAGTACACACTATGATATTATACAATTTGCTGTCCTTCACCATAGATGTGCACTTGAGTGCATTACTACACCCCACCCACTAATCCATTTTGCACTGACATATGCATCTAGGACTCTGTAGAAGACAGTTTAAATGCTACCTCATTACATTGATGTACACTATGGCCTTACCCAGATGCTCCTTGTCTGTTGCCTGGGTGCAACCCACCTACACAACTGCTGTTTTCCATGTTTAAGTTTGTGTGGAGGCTAACTCAAGGTTGGCAAGGAGCTCCTCTGTTACCATAAGTGGAGCATGTGTGGCTGGCCCCCCACCAGTAGCAGTATAGTTCCTCACTGCAGCAGCAGCCCTTTGACGGGCATGATGCATCAGGTCGGTTGCTCTTTGTCTGACCTGATCGTATGTGTATCCATGGTGGCCCAACATGTTCACTTTGTGGATGATCTCATCAGACAGGGCAGTCTTCTCCTGCAGATTTTGCCGGCTACTGCCAGAAAGGATGGCATAGTTTAAGATTACAGCTTCTGTGATGGCTGCTGTGTCTGCATTGGTGTAAGGCATTTGTTGCTGCATGGAACCTGGAGGACATACACAGGGAAACACATCACAGGACCTCAGACATTTACCAGAGTTCTTTACCGAGCCAGCACATGCATATGGACTATCATTAGCCACCACTTACAAACACATCATACCCATGTACCTGGTAGCACTGTATGAACATGCATTGTACTCCTGGTCCTGATATGTCATGTTCCCCCCAATGAGGGCCAGTACATTGCATAAGCCACCATTCATCATTCAAGTTTGTGTAGAGGGATGACAGTGGCTGTGTTCCTTGCAGATGGGATGTCAATGGTGATCAGGCTTTGCTTTACACACAGTGTGTAACAGAACTGGAAGCATATGTCTGGGTTCATGTAGAATGCAGACAGGAATGTTATCAAGCCCCAAGGGGACTTGCTTTTGTCAACTTTGATTAGGCAGTTTGGACCTGATCCATGATGATGAGGGTAGGGGTGCATGTGCTGTGCATATCCATCTATACAGATGGTGATCCCAGGTGTTGATGTTTGCCCTAAACCTGTCTGCAGCAGGTTGGCTGCAGCTATGGTGTGTGTATGTGCTGTGATTGACCACCATTACAGGGTGGGTTGGGTTGGTTCCTCTGAGACTCAAGACATATGTGAAGATGGCCTTGTGATTGCCCGCAGTGGATGTGTCCAATTTGTACTCATAGTTAGCCTTACAGTAATCCACCTGTGATCTATTATGCTCATTCAGACAAAGGTTGACACACCGCCAGTTTAGTGCCTGCTCCTACTTTGCCTTATACAACCAGTATAGCATCGCATTATATGCTTTGTGCATTGCCGCTGTCCAGTAAAGGTGGTTCTCTACTTTGGTGGAGACAGGTTTTACAGGTAAGGTTTTTTTGAGGCCAAACAGCTATGTGGGTGGTTATATATCTGTTTGTAGTAGGCCTGGACACAGGGTCAGAACACAGTTGGCCACCTCTACAATTTCAACGTGATACTCATGCTTGTTATACTACCCATATCTGTGTCAGGGCAATGACACAACCAGTAGCTGTAGAGGTGGAACTCTGTTGGATGCACAGAAACTAAGGTTACACACATGTACAGTGTGTACAGCTTATTCACCTGATGTTTTGCATCCCATGTCAGTTGTTATGTGGCGGACAGATACACCTACCCATACATACATATGCACAGGTAATACCTGCTATACATTTCTGTTCTATGTCAGTATGGCACACTGTAATGACAGTCTTGCTGCTCAGTCAGTCATGTCAGCCTGTTAGGGCAGGACATCTGTAGGACAATGCACATACATGGTGAGCTATGGGATGCAATTATTGACACTTTCTTCATATTGCTGTAACACACATATGTCATTTGATAGTGTAGTAGCCTTTGCATTCACAGACATACCCTGGAGGATGTCTGATGCTCATATGGCAGGCAAAGTGGTGAAAGGCTAGGTGTGTGGTAGTAAGGGTAGGGATGTGAATATGACTGGTATGGGGACAGAGCTAGCTGATATGCTGGACAGAGGAAAGATGGATATATTGTGTGTGCCAGAGACCAGATATAAGGGGTGTACAGCTGTGTGTATCGGAGTCGGGTACAAATAGTTCTATCATGGTGTGTATGGGAGGGGAAATGGTGTAGGGGATAACCTGAAGGAACATTATGCCAAGAGGTTTTGTGGAGGTGATAAGAGTGTCATGTAGTGTCATGTAGAGTGATGTTCAGGAGGCTGGAAATTGATGGAGTAAAATTGACTGTTGCTAGTGCATATGCTCCGCTAATTGCATGTGTGATGGATGAGACAGACGTACTTTGGTGTGGTTGGATGAAGTGGTGATGCGTGTATCCAAGGTTGAGTGAGTGGTGACTGGAGCAGATTTCAATGGGCATGTTGGTGAAGGGGATAGTGGGGATGCCGAAGTGAGGTGTAGGTATGGTGTTCAGCAAAGGAATGCAGAAGGTGAGATGGTGGTTGAGTCTGCAACAGAGGTTGGACATGGGTGTGGTGAATACATAGTATTACAAGACTGAGGGGCACAGGGTGACATACAAGAGTGAAGGAAGATGCACACCAGTGGATTATCTCCTGTGCAGGTGGGCCTGTGTGAAAGGGATTGGTAACTGTAAAGTGGTGACAGGGCAAAGTATAGTTAGGCAGCATGGAAGGTTGGTCTGTGGGATGATGATGATGATCATGAAGAGGGGGAGGAGTGTGAGGGCAGCACCATTGATCAAATGGTGGATACTGAGAAAGGGTGATTGTGAGGTTGAGTTCAGGGAAAGTTAAGACAGGCAGTGGGTGGCAGTGGACTTATCAAATATCTGGGTAACTACATCCAAACTAGTAAGGGAGATAAGTAGAATGAGACTTGGTGTGACATCTGCACAGAGGAAGGAGGACAAGCAGAGCTGGTGGTGGCATGAGGAAGTACAGAGGAGTATACTGAGAAAGAGATTGGCCAAGGAGAAGTGGGATTGCCAGACAGATGCAGAAAGTAGACAGGTGTATAGGGTGATGGGGTGCATGGCAAAGAAAGGGGTGGCAAAGGCTGAGGATGGGGCATCTGAAGGGTTGAATGTAAAGTTGGACACCAAGGATGGAAAATAGGACCTGTACCAACTGGCTTGACAGAGGCATGTAGCTAGGAAGGATGTTCAGCAGATAAGGCTGAGAAAGGATAATGGTGGAACTACACTAACTAGAGAGGAGAATGTGTCAAGCACGTGGAAACAGTACTTTGATGGGCTGCTGAATGAAGAGAATGAGGGAGTGAGAAGGATGGATGATGTGGGTATGGTGAATCAGGATGTGCAACAGATTATCAAGGGGGAAGTAAGGATAGCTATGAAGAGGTTTAAGAATGGAAAGGCTATTGGTCCAGATGACATACTTGTGGAAGGATGGATGTGGTGAGGACAAATGGCAGTGGTATTTTTAACCAGATTGTTTACTGTAATCTAAGAATGTGAGAGGATGCATGAGGTGTGGATGAAATGTGTTTGGGTACTGATTATGAGAATAAGAGTGGTGTGCAGAATTGTAGTAACTACAGATGGATAACACTGATCAGTCACAGCATGAGGTAATGGTAAAGGGTGGTGGAAGCTAGGCTACGAAGGGAGGTGAGGATTACTGATCAGCAGCGTGGCTTCATGCCAGGATAGAGCAGCACAGATGCAATATTTGTTCTGAGAGTATTGATGGGGCATACAGAGAAGGTCGGATGTAGCTGCGTTGTGTCTTTGTGGACTTACAGGCAGCATATGACAGGATGCCTAGAGAGGAGTTGTGGTATTGTATGAGGTGGTCAGGAGTGGAGGCGGAATCCGTAAGAATGCTACAGGATATGTACAAGGCTAGTGTGACAGCAGTGAGTTCTGCATTGGGAGTGACAGGTGTGTTTAAGGTGGAGGTGAGAATACATCAGAGATCAGCTATGAGCTTTTTCTTATTTGCAGTGGTGATGGACAGGTTGACAGACAGGATCAGAAAGCAGTCCCCCTAGACTGTGCTGTTTGCAGATGACATTGTGGTCTATAGTGAGAGTAGGGAACAGGTTGAGGAGACCCTGGAGAGGTGGAGGTATGGTCTACAGGGGGAGATATCATGGTCAGCAGGACTAAGATGGAATATATATATTTGAATGGAGGGAGGATGGAGGAATGGTCAGAATGCAGGGAGTATAGTTTGCTAAGCTGGATAGGTGTAAATATTTGGGAACAACAGTTCAGAGTAATGGTGAGTGTGGGGGAGAGGTGACGACATGAGTACGGGCAGGATGTGGGTGGTGAGGAACAGTGTCATGTATGATTTGTGACAGACAAGTGCCATTAAGAGTGATAGGGAAGGTCTACAAGAGGGTAGTGAGACCAGCTATGTTATATGAATTGAAGACATTTGCATTGAAAAAAGAGGCACAAGTCAGAGCTGGACGTAGCAGAGTTACTGATGGTATGATTTGCACTGGGTGTGGCCTAGCATTGACAGTCAGTATTGTGCAACACACACTCCACTAGTGGTCATATGTGACCCATCCTTATCTGGGGTCACTCAGTGCCCTGAGCTGTGGCCATAGGGTCTGCTCAGCAATATATCAGTACAACATGTGTTGTTGAGGCATAATATTATTTGAACTTCCTATTTTCCACATTTACATGCCCCCTACTACATTCTCTTACAGGCTTGATTGTTTGACATAGTTGTGTTTATTTGTTT
>NC_056735.1:828524063-828599063 GCF_019279795.1 Protopterus annectens
TTTAACATAACAAAAGACCAGTTGCAGGCCCTTAACCAATTTAAAGATTCCTGCGTCAGAGTTATGAAACCAGACAAAGGAGGGGGGCTTGTTGTTTTTGAATACGAATTGTATAATGAAAAAATGTTAACAATTCTGGATACACCTGCATACAATTCTTCTTCCCTTAATGAGATGAATACTTGTGTGCAAAGAACAAAGGGCTATTTTAGGGACTTGTTCATCCAAGGAAGGATAGACCATGATACTTATGATTACATTAACATCACACAACCAAGGACGCCCGTCATGTTTGGTATACCCAAGATTCATAAGAATCTTGGTGACCCACCTATGAGGGCTCTTGTTGATGGAAGGTCCTCTATCTCATACCCAACGGCTAGGTACATTGACTTTTTGTTAAACAAATACTTGCAATACATTCCAAGCATATGTAAGGACTCATGGAGCTTTTTAGGAAGTATTAATAATATTTCCTTTGACAGTGGGTACAATTTCTTAACAGTCGACGTCGTCGACTTATATACTTCAATACCACACTTGGAGGCTATAGAATGGTTGGAACTGTTACTAATTGAATTAAATGCACCAAAAGAGGAGATCAATAACATAACTGAACTCTTAGATATAGTTCTATCCTCTAATTTCTTTGTTTTTGGAAGAGACTTTTTCATTCAGAAACAAGGAGTCGCTATGGGCTCTCCATGTGGTGCCATAGTGGCGAACCTGTTTATGCCGTATTGGGAGAGGAAATTTGTTCTGAATCACCCATTATGGAAGGATAGTATACGCCATTACACTAGATACCTTGACAATATCTTCATTTTGTTCAAGGGCAATGAAGATGAGGCATGTCTCTTGGTAGAATATTTCAATGGTACAACAGATTTCCTCAGGTTCACGTCTAAGTTTGATACCAGTGAAATGGACTACTTGGACGTGAAACTGAGGAAGGATCCTGTGAACCACAGATTCACCTCGTCCATCTTCCGAAAGGACACATACATTAACTCATTCCTGCACTACACAAGTGCCCACCCACATAAGTTAAAGAAAGGAATTGTTAAAGGCCAACTTGTGAGGGCCGTCAGGATGTGTAGTGAATTAAAAGGTTTTGAGGAAGAATGTATCTTGTTGAACAGTTTCTTCCTGGATAGAGGTTATCCTACCTCTTTGATTGAGGAGATGATACTGGAAGTCTCCAATAAGAGACTTAATGGAATAATTTGCCCTTTAATATCTAGTGACCGTAATGAGATTTCCATTGAAGAAGGGGCTATAACTAGTTTGATAGAAACAGGTCTCAGCCCTGGCACTGCGACAGAGGAACCTAGGTGTGACTTCTCCTTGTCTTTCTCCACCATTTATAATTTGAATTCTAAAGAATTATCAGATATTATTGTGAAGAATTGGTATTTTATTACTAATAATTCTTTTCTTGTGGAGAAATTAGGTAATAGACCTAAAGTTACATTTAGGAGAGGTAGTAACATTAAAGAGCTGTTACAAACCAATGCACCAAACTACAACCTTCAAAAAACCAAAGGGTGCTTCACCTGTGGATCCTGTAACTGGTGCCATGTTGTGAAATCTGGTAGTTCTTTTAGTATAGGGCAACAAAGATTTTGGATCAATCACAAAATAAATTGTGACACAAAATCAGTTGTTTATGTGGCTCTCTGTGTTTGCTGTCCGGCATTTTATGTCGGAAAGACTGACAGAAAATTCAGAGAGCGCATATATCAACATATATATGCCATCAGAAATAACAAAACTGAAAATGCTCTTGCCAAACATGTAGAAATTAATCAAGGACATAGTTTTGTTTTTATGGGCATTGACTGTAAACAAAAATCTATTAGGGGAGGACCTACCTCCTTGTTGTTAGAAATTTTAGAATTATACTGGCAACTCAAACTGGATGCCTTTAACATGCCAGGTTTAAATGAAACTTGTAATATAGCCCTGTGCTAAAACATAAGGCTTATTTACGTTGATGAACTTGCCCCGCACTATGAAATTAGTTATGACAGGTTTTGGTTAGTATATTCAACCTGTGTATACTTGATTATATAATTTCAGTTACACTTGTCCTTTAGTCTTTTTGCATGTTGTTTTAAAATGGGGCTTGATTACGGCAATAGATGTGTATTTTTTATAGTATTTTTTATAGGGTTTTCTTGTTGACGCATGGATGTGATGCATCTCTGTTACTAATGGTTTCAAAGTATTTCTTGGTGTTAACCATTAGGGTATATTTGGAAAATTACTTAAAGAAAAACTGTTAGCAACTTTTAAGGAAGTGATGTTTTAATAATGTCAGCTGATTTTAATTAGGCTACCTACAGTATATAAACTGTTTGGCGCCTTTTCTGTGTTTTAGCCTCTGAGGAAGCTACTTGTATGTTGTAGCGAAAACGCTATTTATTTTGTGTTTTAATAAAATTGCGTTAAGGCATTTGGACATTTTTTGACTAGACAACACTCTTTTTTGTTTTTCCAAAGTTTGTTTCTTGCTGGACTGTTGGATTCTATACCTATAATGAATGATATATTTGAAAAAACAGCATTCATTATTTCATCTCTGATAGTGTAGTGGTAAATTTTTCTCACTATAGTGTACAGGGTCCTGGGTTCAAGACTTGGCAGGGTTGACTATTTTGTTGCTGGGCAGAACAGTGGCTGATGAAGTCAGGGTGATTAAGGCAGTTTTAGCAGTTGTAAGTGGATTTGCATGGGTTTGCATGATGGTAAACAATGTCAACACACGGTTTAATGGCAAACTGCTTAATCTGTGTAGGCATCACTTAACATCGCTCAAACTCCCTTACTGCTGCTTATTGCTGCTTACTGCAGCTTACTCCCACTTAGCCCCATACTAATTTTTTTAGTAGTAAAGAATAAAGGGTTGATAGGAAAGTGGTGAAAAAGGGGGCACATAGAGGGAAAAACAATGTGACAGATAGCTAGGGATGTGCAAGATGGGTGTAGGGAAGGTCCATAACTGTCCATTTCTGATACAGCAACAGCTGTGCATTTGTACAGAATTTGGTGGTGAATTTGGACATGCAAACCCTTGAGAGAGGGATGAGCACAGCAGTAATGTGTTGTTAAGCCAATTAGACGAGATTACATGTGTCCAGTGGACACGTGTGTGAAATGGACAACTATGTATGGGGCGGCATTGTTTTGATTGCCTTTTTTTTAATAAGGCGAGAGTAGGATGTTGGGGAAGGATAGTAGGTGTATTTGGGGAGGTAGGTTGGGTAGGAAGCTAGATAAGACAGACAAGAGTGCAGCCAGGAGTGGTATATGACACATGGGGGGCAAACATCTTGGACGGGGAGGGTGGTTGAGATTCGGACACCCACAAGCCCTCAAATGGATACAGTGGGACTGAAGTCCCCACCCATGGACAGTCACCACTGCACCTTCATGGCCCCAAAGATGGCTGTGCTGGGGCTGAGCAGGAGGGGCAAGCTGACCCTCAAGATGTGTCATGCAGCCCTCAAGCTGGTGTAGCAGATCTTCAAACTCCTTTCGAAGATTGCTACACACCAATACCCAGACATATCAAAGTAAACATAACCAGTCCGGGGTTTTGACTTTTATTAACAAGTACTGACCCTGTACATCACTATTCTCTGCTAATGTCTCCTTCATTCAATACAAACCATACCCATTTTTAAGTCCTGACAGGTGACATTCTACGCCTTTCTATTTGCCCTGAATACTACAAGCTAGATTTGTACTCACTAGCCTCTCAATGCAGCCTTAGCAACCTGCTGGCATGGGCATCCATGTTCGCAGCCCTCTCATCTGCAGTTGTATAGGAGATAGAGAAACATTTATGCATACCTATCCATCACATACACAGGCTGGACTTTAGAAAACACTTATTGATACTGATACTTACAAACATCTGGGACATTCCTTACCTGTGCATCTTGGAACCACTAGTCCAAGAGCTCCATCTTCCTATGCTTCAAATGAGAAATGTGGTGTTGGACCTGCTCACCAGTCTAAGGGATGCTAGTGACACTGGTGAGATGATGTGTGAGATGGTCCCAGGCCTCTGCTTTGCACTGAGAGCCCTGGTACTGGTTCGGCAGCAATAGCCATTCATGGTCTTTTACTAGGAGTCCAACCATGACCCTGGACTCCTGAATGCCCCAGCATTATGCCTGAAATCACACACCCTCACCAATGCCAGCCATAGTGTCTGCAGTGATGAGCTGTAGCTGGTTATGGGCTGTATTCCAGCTTGTGAGGTTTAAATAGGGCTGAATTCCCACACTTTGCCATGATTGTCCAGTTTTGAATATGATGAGCTAAGCTAAGTGACGGACAAACCCGCTTAGCACAAATAAGCATTGCTTAAATGGGTAGATGCTAAGCACTGCTTACCAGTATGCACATCCACTTAGCTATGGTGATTATTGATAATCATACAAATTTAAGCAATGCTTACTTCAGCTAAGCATAGCTGAGCACAATTTAGCATTGTTGAACTTTCATTTTACGGACTATCAGGATTGTGGGGTTGATTCTTTCTTAATGACATCTTATGATATTTATGTTTCCCTTCCATAACATCCCCCTATGTGCTTTCATTACATTATATTCTTTTGTGGCTATACTGTATGGGACACTTGTGTTTATATGGGGGTTTCACATCTGTACTACACTGACACCTCACATTTGGACCAGCTACACTACCCTGGTTAACAAATATATATTATTCACTACCTATTTATAAAAAAAGATACTTTTAGTGCTGTTTTCATGTATAAAAATGCATGGATTGCATTGGGGCTCGAACCATGAATGATTGACTGCTAAGCAAATGCTCTAATGGCTATGCTATTTCACTTTGACCATTTTAGCTGTATGCTTCTATTTAGCTCCTTCGGATGTTTAAGCTATGCTATACACAGCTGCACAACACGCTCACCCGCTCAGCTATGCTTAAACTTTATTGGTGATGGAAAAAAAAAATGTGTTTTATTTGTATGTACTTTAGGGGTATGTACATTGCTTTCTGCCTCTTAGGGCAGGACATCTGGACAACTACATCATACAGGGGGTATTATTTTACATGTTCCTCTCAGGAAATTGCTTACTTATTTGGTATGCCAGCATGTACACTGGCATACCATTGTGGACATTATCTGTGCTAGACCATTGTGAGGGGGCTGTGCTGTGTGTATTCTAATGCATTTTGTTTCCAGGCACTGTTAGTTGCTTTCAAATTGCCACATAGCTAATCTAGAGTGCAGGGGGAGTGTGTACTATGCAAGCAATACTTGGACATGCCCCCTGCACTTGTTCACAGATCATGCACGTGCAGGTTATACAGCAGTTCTCCTTCATGAATATGCAAGGCCCACTGCTGTGCTGCACTGGCATGATCCACTCCATGCAGGAGTAACACTATTCCTGCATGGAATTTAATGAATCCCAGAGCATGACTTCATCAGAATCTTTCTTCAGATAAGAACAGGTGCTTATATAGAGGTGGCAAGCCTTGTTTGCAAATGCTAATTACCTATGAAACAATTGTCAAATGAAATTCAAAATATAAAATGTATGTATGACTGCAAAAGTCCATTTGAACATTTCAACAATTAAAAACAAGTTAAAATGTGTGTGTGTGTGTTATATTTAAAGTGTAAGAATGTAAAAATGTAAATATATAACCGTACATACATTGTCGTAACTTATTATACTTTTCCTTTACTGTAGGTAATAAGGAAGTGTAATCATCCAGCCCAGGGAGTTGGCAAGCATGTAACTGTAACTGCCACATGAATTCTCTCAATTTAGATTATTCTTTCCAATCACCATCCCTTGGATTGGTGATAATTCTTTCCAAAATTATAAAACCAAAATTTCTGAAGGCTTATCAGCTGCATATAAATGCCTGTTTTTATCTGAAGAAAGATTCAGATGAAGTCCTGGTGTTTTATGTGATAGCATGAAAAGCTTTCATTTGCATTCTTTGCTTAAAATAAACTTTGAAGAATTTTAAAAATACGTTGCAGACCTTTATTATTTACCTTCCTGTTGGTGGTTTCAGCTCAGTTCTTAGATTTTATGTTTATTTGTTTGTAGTTTTTTCTTTCCGTCTGGTGTTTTTTAAAGTTTTTCTAGTTTGGCAATGGCAGAAGGAGCTGTACAACCATGTGTAGGAGCCAGGTGTTATTCTCTACAGAAATGAATGGTTTGGAAGTGCTCAACCCTGCCAGTAAATGGTCTGTGATCTCTGGTGAGCTAAATAAACTTGTTGTACTACTTACAAACATGCTACACAATGTTCCCATTGGTTTGAAAATAAGATTTTTCACTGTGTTAATGTGGATCCTACTGGTCCACGAGAAAAGGATTTATCTTCTGAGGAAAAGCTTTCCAATGGTCGCATTTCCCAAAGTAAAGGTACTTGTACCTAATCCTGTTCTGTTGAATGAGCAACATTCCCCCTCTGAAGGTTTAATCACGACAAATCAAGTTTTTCTTTTGACAGATTGTAAAAGAAAGATATGACTTTGTCAGGTAACCATCATCCCAGCCCTTATTTGATTTCTTTCATTCATTTAAGACTCTAGAGCTTACAGTTGGAAAATGCCTTTTATGTAAATGTATTAGACTTTGCAGGATCCCCAAAGGCCTACCCTACTATAAATTTCAGAATGGGGTTATTCCTGGACCAAATTCCACTCTAACCTAAATGAACTATTCAATAAGCAAGGACATGAATGAATGTATCTTATCATGAAAAATAACAATGTGGTTATTGATAGTTTATGTTTTGAAGTTAAACAAATGAATGATTTAATTAAAAATTATTTAATGTTTTCTACTTATAAGAATGATTATGAAAGAGTTTTTAATAGAGCTGATTTACATTGTTTGAAGGTTAAAAATAGGAAAAACAAAAAACTTTTGAGTCACAAACAACAATATGAGGCCGGCAATGTTTTTCCACTTAAAATAATGAAAAATCAAACCTCTCCCCATTCACCTTTTATTAGTTCAACTGGGCAGAATGAGATTTTTGAGAGTGTAGGACAGATTTCTTCATCTGCTAGAATGATGCTTTTGGTGAAGGTGTTTTTGACTATGACCATCCAGACTATAATCTTGGAGACCCTTTAGAAATCCACCCCCTCGACATTCAAAGAGGATTGCAAGTCACACAATACCTCCTCTTGGAGAGGATGTGACCCAAGGTCAGATGGGGAGAATGAGGGGCAGAGGCAGAGGCGGGGGGGCAACCAGGTACAGACAGAAGAACAGACCTTGACACCCCGGAATCATTTTTGAAAACAATGGTATAGTTGTGAGAAAAAATAATTTTATGATTTACAATTACAGTGGTTTGACAATTACTGAAGGATTATTTTCTTTGTTGTTGGTATTGATGTTTGTTCCACCAGCCTCCCATAACTTATCAGATATTCTAATTGAATTTAAGTTATTTATTAGGAAGTTGAATTTCAGAATTCAATTCCAGAATTACTCACAAAATATTTATAAGGAAGGACAAGTGATCAGAAAAAAGAGTACAGCTATGCCTTATATGAACCTTATGGTACAGGTTTTTGCACACACAGAAGAAATGGAAATATATAAGAGTTACTCTATGGGACCCATGAGAAATAAGCAATATAACTTCATTAGACAGGAATACCTTTTATTACAGGAATTAAGAAAGAACAAAACTTAAGAGTCCTGAAACCAGATATGGGGGGGAGGGGGTATTGTTCTGTGTGATCAGATGGGTTATATTGGAGAGATGACAAAAACACTTAATGAAACCAATAATTATTTAGTGTCATCCTTCAATGAATTGAATACACCATATACCAAGACCGATCAGTTTTGAATGACAGTCTATTAGAGCATTATATAGACAAAGAAACCTATAACTTCTTGAACAATCCCCACCCTACTATACCAACAATATTAGGAATACCTAAAATCCATAAGAATGTCCTTTATCCCCACTACAGACCTATAGTTTCAGTGATGGGTTCAAAAACCTACTCATTAACAGTTTTGATTGACCGTTTATTAAAACCTATCCAGGAAATGGCTACACATGTGATCAAAGATTTTTGGGATTTTTTGCGACAGACTAAAACCTTCTTTATGGGAACAAGATTGTATGTTTATTGCTATTGGTGTAATTGATTTATTTACATGTATATCCCAATATACAGGCTTACAATTTATTCCATGAAGCATTGATAGGGTTCAATTTTATGAGCTCAGAAATTGTCCACCTGGTTACTGAGCTAATGGAGATAGAGTTGAACAATAAGTTTAGATGGCTTGAGGGAGACATTTTCACACAGAAAAAAAGTGTGGCAATGGCGGCCTCTATTTTTGCCAATTTAGTCATGCTTTCATGGAAGAATAAGTATTTATTTCCATCCAAGTTTTCACAATATATCAATCTGTACTTAAGATTTCTGGATGGCATCTTTATTTTTATGGAAGGGGGACAACATGTCATTACTTGAATTTATTAATTTTATCAACAACATAACCTCATACTTGTTTGGACATTACCATTTGTAAATTATAGTAAATGTAGCCCAGTCAATAGATCTTAACTCTCTCTCTCCATTCCCAAAATAAAACTATCATTGAAGTTGTTCCCAGTACAAAACTGCTAGGTGTCATCATTGATGACAACCTTACCTTTGACCTTCATATCCACAATAATATCAGAAAAACCCATCAAAAACTTGGAGCCATCTATAGGCAAAACAACTTTCTTAATTCTACTGCAAGAAAGGCTCATGCCTCATCATTTCTGCTTTCAACTCTCTTATATGGTGTCCCCATCCTCACCAACATCCAGTCCTCTCTAAAAACCAAACTCAACTCATGTTACAATAAAATTGCCAAATTTGCTATAAATGCCAAATTCTCTACCCACTACACTGCAGCAACTAGACTGGCTTGAACTCCCTTATCACCTAATATACCTACAACTTACTATTGCCCATAAACTTATTTATCTCCTAGCAGCCTGCCCATCTCTCACTAGTATACTGACCATCTAACATCCTAATCAACACCTCAGGTCAAAGAACAAAATGCTGTTAAATATCGGCAAACCTAAGCTCTCTGCTGGCCAAAAGCTTTACTCTGTTACTGTTTCTAAACTATGGAATGACTCCCCCTCCACTCAGAGCCATGTCTAATGCCTCTAACTTTAACAAATCCCTTAAACTTCACGTCTCCTCATAGTGGTTATGCACTTGTACCTCTCCTAAGAACCACATAACTTGACCCTCCCACTATCTTTCTCCTCTTCTCTCTATAACCACTCTAATCTCCCTTTCTCTCAACCACCCCAACTCATTTTTCCTCTCACTCTGAGCCTGCAGTACACCTACATTACCATACTGTTTTTTCTTCTTCTCTGCTACTTATCTTACTCAATATTTAATTTACCCTTATTTCATAATATCATTCCATGACTATATGCTATTTTCCTCATTGTTTGTCTCCAGTCCACCTTCTGTTACTAATCTATTGTAAATAATCATAATGTTTGTCTCCAATTTTACCTCTGTCAATAATTTAGTGTATGCAATCATAATGTTGTTGTATTTGCTGATGTTGAATTATATATCCTGTATCATTGTAACTTATTTCTTGTCTGTATGTGTTAAATGTGGAGCTTTTCTCCCCGGCCTCCACTGAAAATGGGTTCTTCTGGCCCAGTGGACTACTCCAGTAATCAAATGCAATAAATAACTAACTAAATAAATAAATATATATGTCAAAGGGTTTGAATGTTTTTTTCTTCTAATATCTACAGAAAACCTACTGCGGTGGTGGTGGTGCGGTAGCATTGTCGCCTCACAGTTAGACGTTGCCCGTTTGATTCTCAGTTAGAGCGTCTTCTGTGTGTCGACATGCGTGAATGGGTGTTCCTTTGTTGAAGGCTGTGCGTTAGGCCCGGCAAGCCAGCACGTAAAACTCTACTGCCAATCATTAGCAGACCGGAGTTCCGCTGTGGCGACCCCTAACTGGGAAAAGCCGAAAGACACAAACAAGCATCTACAGAAAACCTACCTTCTGTTATAGTTACTTGCATTTCAAAAATGCACATCCTTTTGTACAAAAGAGAAGTTTGGTCAAGGGGCAATTTGTGCATTTGGCAAGCATGGTTTCCTATAATACAGACTTTTGCCAAGAAAGGAAATATTTGGAAGATGTGTTTTTGGAAAGAGTATCCCCTTTTGGTTTTTGTGTAAGATCAGCTATGAAATATCTATATCCATCTCCTTGGTGTAAGTTTGATAGGTTCAGATGACCAACAGTTAGAACCTGCATGGTGAACATATAATTAACAATATATCAGGGCAATAGAAAGACACCTTGATACATTAAGTTCGTAAGTCCTAACTGGAAACAAAGAAAAAAGCTCCTATATTAAAGATTTAACTCTACAATACAATATGGGGTCCAAAGATATAAAGGATATCTTGAACAAGTACAGGTGCATTCTGATAAATGACATTAACTTGAAAGACATTGTAGGAGAGAGACTGATGTTTGTTTATAAGAGAAGTCTTGATGTAAAAAAATTATTGGAGAGTACAAATAATTTAATTGAAAAATGACACAACATGACAAAACATGTGGTGCTTGCAAGCAATGCAAGCACATTTTGGAAATTTAAGAAATAACTTCTTCTTCTTTTGGCTTTTCCAGGTTAGGGGTTGCCACAGTGGATTATCTGTCCGCACATGATTGGCAGTGGAGTTTTACGGTGTCAAGTTGCCAGCCCGGTGCCCAACCTTTCACAGGAGGCATACACATCCACTCACACCTAGGGCCAATTTAGAGTGTCCAGTTCACCTACTGCATGTCTTTGGGATGTAGGAGGAAACCGGAGCACCCGGAGGAAACCCACGCGACCACAGGGAGGACATGCAGACTCCACACAGAAGGCACCCCAGCCGAAAATTGAACTGGAGAACCTCTTGCTGTGAGGCAGCAACGCTAACCGCTGCACCACTGTAGCCACCCCTAAATTGAAGAAATAACATTAAACAGTATCTTGCAATCTAAAATATATCTACAGGGGGGAAACTGCAATGGTAAGGGTCTTGTTTATTTAGTGTTATGTTCTTCTTTCCCTGCATTTTATGTAGGGAAAACCAGGTGCCAGTTGAAAAAAAAACAGACTTATGAACACACACATGAAATTATGAAGTGTAACATGAATAATGCTTTATGCAGGCACTCAGTTAAATGTAAACATTTCAGAAATTTCGGTTTCATAATTTTGGAAAGAATTATTATCAACTCGAAGGTTGGTGATTGGAAAGAGAAAACTGAATTGAGAGAACTCGTGCGGCAGTTAAAGTTAGATGCATGCTAACCCTCTGGGCTGAACGAGTGCACTTCCTTATTACCTATATTAAAGGAAAAGTCCAATAAGTTATGACAATAAACGCACGGTTATATTTACATTTTTACATTCTTACACTTTAAATATAAAACACACACAGAGACACACACACACACACACACACACACACACACACACACACACACACACACACACACACACACACACACACATACACACACACATTTTATCTTATTTTTAATTGTTTAAATGTTCAAACAGACTTTTGGAGTCATACATACATTTTATATTTTGAATTTCATTTGACAGTTTGATGAGTAATTAGTTTTTGCAAACGAGCTTGTCAGCTTTATATAAGCACCTATTTTTATTTGAAGAAAGATTCTGATGAAATCCTGGTGTTTTACGTTATAGGACAAAAAACTTATAGGGCAGGATTCACGAAGCCTCCGTGTAAGAGTTATAACTCATACACGGAGGCTGCAGTTAAACGGAGTGATGTCAGCATGCTCTGCATATTAATGAGAGCATGCTGAATCACACTAAAGGCCAACACGGTCCGTGTAAGACAGTAGGGGGCGTGTCCGTAGGCCGAGCCCTGTAAGCGTACACACCCCCAGAAGAGGAAAAGTACCCAAAGGAAAAACCCACGACAGAGTCCACGGAAATGTGAATAAACAGAACACAACACATGCCCCCACAGACTATGAACATAAAATAAATATAAATGAACATGTTATAATTTTTTTTTAAACTGTAAAGATGTTTAACCGTGAGTGCGCTGCTTTCTCTTGGGCGTGCCCGTAGCGCAGCTACAGTTAGCAGTCAGTGTGAAAGCATATAAAAACTAAATATGCAAAATAAACCAGGAAGCAATAGCGTAGCGGTAGAGATGCTGGCTGCAGAGCAGGCATTCATGGTTCGAGCCCCCACAACACCATTTTTTTTTGCAAAATAAGCAGGAAACAAGTCCCTGACAAATATGTAGACATAAAACCACAACTTATGTAAAATGTAATGAAATAGCCCATTCATATTGAAGAAATGTGAGGTAACAAAAGAATAAAAAATGCCAGATGTGCCCATAGATGAGCTACAGTTTAACAGGGTGAGTGTATCTGCCCGTAGACGAGCAGTGGTTAAAATGGTGCAAAATGAGTGCCCGTAGCTGAGCAGTGGTTTAACATGCTATATCTATGTGCCCCTAACTGAGCTGAGCGTAATATGCGTGCCGATAGCCAAATGAGGCTTAAAGCAGTGTACCCCATTTGCGCGGAGCTGCGCACCGCGCAAACAAGCTAACCGACGGGCAACGTTGAGCAAGCCGTATCAAAACTGCCTTTACACAGACACACCCCTCAGCATGTCTAGACAGTCATGAAAAATAAAAAGCAGTGGCCAGGTTCAAACCCAGGATACTATACACCATAGTCAAGATACAGAACCACTAAGCCATGACAGCAGTACCTAGAAATGCAATAATAGCTAATATATAGGAATGAATACAAACCACAGCATGACAATGCAGGTTTACTGAAGTTGATACAATTCCAAAATGGCCAATCACAGATATGTGTGGGAAAAACGGACTATATAAGCCCCATAGGCGGGAATACACAGCATAAATGATTGTAGAACAGACCTGCAGGCAGAATGTCAGGAGTAGGTGAGGGTAGTCGCTTTCGAGCACAGAGGTGGGGTGTTGAGGAGTCCAGGTACATGGCCTGGCTCCTAGTCCACAATCATGAGGCCCAACTCATGCAGGGCCAGGTCCTCTGGGGAGCATACAGGGCTGAGGCGTGGGACCAGTTGGCTCATGATCTCACCAGTGCCACAGGGATTCCAAGGACTGGTGAGCAGGTCCGTCACCACCATGCGGACCTGAAGAGACGCAAGCAGGACCAACTGAACCTTTGGATCCAGGAGGCCCGGCAAACACCCAACGCCCCACTATTGAGTAAGTAACATTTAATTATGTATGTAAAAAATTAAACTAGCTGATATTATGGAGATGTGTATTCCAATATTACTTCATTTATATTACAGCTGCAGGTGTCCGTTCTGCGAACCGCAGAGCCCATGGCGATAGGCTGGTGCGGTTGCGCCACCAGGCAGGTCAGTAATCCACTACCAGTAACTGTAAAGAAATATAAAAGTATGACAGTCAGCAAAAGAGTGCAGTGTAGTCTGTAAGGAATAAAATCTGCAAGTAACAGTGTGAAAGTGTATGCAAGTATTGCTTGATTACAAGAGTTTCCAGCCTGTAAGTGTAACCTAAACATGAAACTGTCCGACATATATTCTGAAATAAAAATGCCCTGCCTGTAAGAAAATAGTACACAACCTGCAGCAGGCTGAAAAGTATAGCTGCAGAAGATGAGGAAATCACATGTGTGAAATATATCCCTGTGGAAATACTGAAACATGACAGAAGTGAGACTGCTGGAAAGGATTGTAATAACTACTGTTAAAACATGTCAATAAAGCCTAGAAGTACCATCCTGAATAGTAAAATGAAAGCAAGTGAGAGAGTGTGAGAAAGTGTCATGAATCCAGCAATACAGTAGTAATAACCCCTGAATAAAGTATACTGCAGTCAAGACATAATGAAATGCATGTGAGACTCAAAACCAAACAGCAAAATCTGTTCAAAGTGTTGCTGCATATGGAATGTGTATCCCAAAATCTGGATATGTTGCTCTCAGTCTGAAATACGCAGATAGGATGATTGTCTGATATACCAAACATCCATACTTGTCTACAGCTATATAAAGCAAAAGTAGCAAGATGATGTAGCTGAACAAAGCTAGATATGAATGTGTATGAAGAACACTAAAATGTATATTGATGTTGCAGTAACAGTCCTATCAGCAAGGTGAAATAGTTATCATATAGGAAACCGTAGTTAGAACAGTAGTGTGTATATAACTGTAGCTATTAGAAATGTACAGCATATGTATTGTTATTCGAAGGTGTTAATATTACTTTCTTTACCCCACCCTATAACCACATATAACCCATTCCACGTGAAAATGGTATGTGCAATCACAATTAACACCCCTGGACATTTGTCCTGTTGGGTCATATATATTTGCATGTCCGTTGATGCATCTGCCCTGTTCATACATCCACACCTGATGGCCTGTTGCCATCAATTAACCCTGCATGTTGTTGGACTGTGTATTTCTGTTCAAATTATGCATGTGTTATGCACGCTGTACAATGGTGTGAATATCTGGGTGTTTGGTTAATGGGAATACTAATGCATGCTGTTACAACTAATTTTAAATGGTATTATATGTCACTAACCCAAACTGCCATGACATAATGCAAAACATAGTACGACAGGGAAGGCGGGTTCCAGCGGACCCACCTCTCCCACCTCAGCTGGCGAGTGCACCTGGCACTAGTGCCGAGTCCGGACCCTCTTCCGATGGCCCTGTGCCACCTGCGGGTGAAAGCACTGCAGGGGATGGGGCTCACCCCCCCCCTCTGCAAGTGTGGCCGGAGGAGATCCACCACTCACCCTCCGTAGCGTCCGGACTGTGGTGCGTAGGGAGATTCGGGACTCTGTCCTTGAGCCCCTACGCCAGCTCGAGGCACGGGTGGCGCAACTAATGGGCATGCCTGTTGCCCCACCTACACAGCCCCCAGCACAGCCCCATCCTGGGCAGTGAAGGAACAGTGGCAGCTGCCTATGGGTGGGGATATCAGTTCCACTGTTGCCATCTGTGGGCTCATGGGCTCTGGATATCCAAACCTCCGTCCCCGTCAATTGTGTAACCCCCCCACATGTGTCATACACCGCCCCTGTATGAGTCTTGTTTGTCTTGTCTGTTTACCTACCCAACCTACCTCCCCAGCTGAACCGACTTCCTTCACCTGACATACCACTCTTACCTGAAAAAAATACAAAAAAAGGGCACTTTGTACCCACAAAAATTACGCCCCATACATAGCTGCCCATTCCGCACACATGTCCGCTGGACATGGAACCTATCAATTACAATTGGCTGTACAACAAGTATTATTGTTGTCCTGACACCTCTTTCAGGGGTGGAAGGTTTCAAATGTCACACCAAATTACATACATATGCACAGCTGTTGCTGATGAAGAAATGGGCAGCTATGGGCCTTACCTACATCCCTCCTGCACATCCCAAGCTTGTTTCCCTCCTGTCTTACCCTCTTTGTGACCCCTTTTCCACCACTTTCCTTTCTCCCCATTTTCTTTTCTTTCAAAGAAAATAGCGCGGGTGTGCGCCAGAGTAGCACCGTTAAGCGGTTGTAACCGGGTGCGTGAGCTAACCACCAGTGCGCATGCATGAGCTCGCAAACCAGCGCTAGCCGGTTACAACTGCTTAAAAGTGCCTTAGTCACTGTGATTGACAGGTCCTGTACTCAGTTCAAAAGAAAAATAAACTCCCACTGTCAGTTCCGAACCCAGGACCTTGGAAACACTAGTCTGTACAACCTACCACTAAGCCATGACTCTTATACAAAAACATTGTGCTAAAATAAATATAACATGTAAAAGTAGTTATGAATGTAAAGGGAATGTAGGATGTGTAGTACACAAAGCATGTCATTTAAAATAAATGTCAAAACTACTGGATTTCCATAATAGTAGTGTGTGAAAAGAAACAGCCATGCTAGTTGGCAACCTGTAGATAATAAGTTCAGTTAAAGTACATAGATATATGTATGCATATGTACATATATATATATATATATATATATATATATATAAATATATCTATATATAGTTGTAGGAGTCAATGTGCATACACACTTGCTACAGGGAACATGAAAGAGGAATGGAGAATTGTGAATATACAACACAGCCTGAAGCATGAGAGAGATACTAACCTTTACAGTCACAGAACACTGTCCACAGCATACCAGCATGGTCCCCACCCTCACAATCTGAAAGGGCAACGCCTATCACACATACCCTTTTATAGCACTGACCTGAAATCACAGTGAGAACTGCAATCAGCATACCTCCCAACTGTCCCGAATTACTCGGGTTTTACCGAGTTTTGGGGTCCAAATATTGGGGTGCCACGATTCCCGAGTGGCACCCCTTCATTTCCGATTTATTTTCCTTTCGGCGCTTTATTTTTTAAATTTTTTAAATTTTCGCGCTTTGTCAGCTGACGTCATCGCTTGCGCGATGACATCAGCTCCACCAGCCTGTCAGAATTGAGCGCTCACGCACGTGTTTCAGCTCTGGTTCAAATGCTTTCCAAGCGGCAAGTCGCTAGAGCTGGAAATGCCTGTTTAAGACACTCGAGATTTTAACAAGATGCTCGCTCGGATTTATTATGTGGTGGTGGATTCCATTTACAACACTCGTTCAGATGTGCTGGGTTCTTGTTACAAGACGATGCTCACTCAGATTTATTATGTGGCAGAGGGTGGATTCTATTTATAAGACAACGCTCGCAGCCTCACTTGGATTTATTATGCGGCAGACACTCGAGATGTGGATTTTATATAGAAGAGTTAGAGGTAAGGGCATGTGTTTGTGTATACATGTTACTGTGTTGTGATTCACTGGAGATTTGGAGTAAAAAGAAACTGTGATTAACAGCATGCAGTTTAAACAAATTCCTTTTAAAATACTTTTAAACACGTTTATTTTTATCTGCTGCTCTGTGTAGTAACACTGCGCATAATATTTATGAAGTTGGACAAACAACATCTAAAAGTATTTTAGAGAATAGTTATGATACAGTTTTAGCAAAATGACAGAGAGATTCAGTCACACAAAATAAAAATGTAACATTTTGGCAATGATAGGTCTCAGGTTCATAGAATAAAATAATCAAAGTTGACGTAACATTTAAGCAACATTAGGCCTCAGGTTCATGGAGTAAAATGAACATTACTGTTGAAAAACAGGCACTTTATTTAATTGCTTTGTGTTTGAATGAACCACTTTGTATCATTACTAAGTTTTGATAACATTTTCTTTATCTGCTGATGCTAACTGTACAATTTTTATGTTCTCAACTTTGTTCTCAACATTTTCATAGTGAATTTGTGAAATACATTTTTAATTCTTTTTTAAACCAGAAACAAGTCACAAACAACTTAAATTAACTTCACATGACCTCTGCTAACATACATTATCAAAACCATGTTATGGATATCTAACCTGCTACAAAAATGTATCAGTTTTATAAAATATATATAATGCAGAGAATGAAGCACATGGTTTGCACTGGAGTTAGACTGCATCATTAGCAGTTAAATAAATGTCAACAATAAAACGAAAACATGAGGCAATTGACAAGTAGAAATCGGTGCAGTAATCCTTCAGAGTATTCAAAAAGTTATGCAAGATTTATAAGTAGGTAATATATTTTTCTTATCTTGATTTAGTTTTTACTTCATTTTTCTGATATTAATTGTACTGTTTTATAAAGCTAGACACTGAACAATGCATCACACTCTATAGGGAAGCTTTGCTACTAATTATAAACTCTACAGCAAATAAAACAATGTCCTTAGATTTCTGATCTGAAAGTATATTTATAGGTTTGATAAAGAAGCTAGAAATCTTTTGGTCATTGAACCAATTGGGCCCCATACCTAACTACCAAACCTCCAGCAGCTGCAATATTGATCCATTTGTTACTTTTGGATAAAATCCTTACAGCACATTTGATCCTTTCTTTGTGAGAGCGAAGTGGTGAAAGTGATGTCATCATCAGCAATTGGAAGGTGATTTTTTATTAAATCTTAACTCACTGTCAATGTCCAGCTAGCATTCCTAGAACTGGTATGCAATGGGCACTGCACAAGACTGTCAGTCATTTCTGCAAGTGATATACAAGGAATATAATTTAATAAAATCAGGAAGGTTTATCAAATAAAAGAACATGTGTTTCTTGTTTTGTGTGCAAGGGACCAATGATTTGAAAATAGCCCAAAGCATCTTTATCCACCACTGGCCAAATGCATTTTCTTTGGCTGTGGTGTGGGTTTCCATGCTGTTTCAATGAATGTGAGTTTCAAGGGCAGAGAAGTTTTAATGCCAAGTCTATTTTCATTAAGTAGACAGTATTGCTTTCTTTACCAGATGTCTATTAATGTTTGTACATTGTTGTGCTGTAAAATGTAAAAATAAAATCCAAATACTCATTGTGGAAGTAAAGCAGTATGCACACATTTGTGTTTATGGTAAATGGGGCAAAATAGCCAGGTAATGGGACATTGGAATGGCTGCAGGGGGACTCTGGTGCCATATTTTCGTTGTCTGTTCTTCAGTTTTTATTTGAATGTTGGTATCCCACAATTCCATTGGAGTGGGTGGGGTTACATAATTGTGTATGCAAATTAGATGTTAATCAGCATACAGATTTGTACCTATTTTTCATGGGCCTTGTCCAGATTTTTTAAGTTTCCAGGTTGAGAGGTCTGGCAATCAGTACACAACTGGCTGTATGCAATTAGCAAATGCTGGCTTACAATTGGTGCAGAGGCCATCACATGGACCTATGCAGATACCTACAAAAGCATCCAGTGCTAACACTCCCCACATGCAATACATTCATTGCATTGTCTGTAAGCAGACAGAGGGAGAGCGAGGAGAGAGAGAGAGAGAGCCAAAAAAAAAAAAAAAACACCAGACACTGTGACTCTCTGTAACCTGAAGCTGTCAGCACTGACAGTAGCAGCAGCAAGCAGAAGCTGTGGTAACGCAACCAGCTGCAACAAACAGAGGTAATGCAAAGTAGCAGGTTAATAGCGTGCATACTGTGAACCCTCCAAATGTGTCATAGGTCTGTATCCATAGGTATGTCCATGTGATATGTTGTGTGTACGTAGTTCCACCAAAAGGGGATGACCGTACATCACATGTCAAGCAGTCATAGGCCAGGATCCTGGCAGCATGTGTCTGTGCATTGGCCCAGCAATGGCTGTAGTGACTGCTTTGAAATGTCAGCCAGGCCCAAAAGTCAGGATCAGCCCATCCCAAAGGCACACTGGCTGGGAACAAGTGTCTGCAGGTACCTGATGTCACTGCATATGCGTCCCATACTGCATAATTCCATAGCGTAGCAGACCAGGCCCATTATGCATATGATGTGGTAATTCCCAGGGTCAGTTGAGGTGCCCCCTTAGTGTTGTGGGACCACTGTTGCTGTATGCCACTGTCCAGGTACATATCCTGTAGCACGGCCAAGATAAACTATCAGTGTTGCATGCGGTGGTATGTCCTCTCAGAGTGCTGGGAGCACACATCTAGGGGGACCACGAGGTCACAGTGATGCTGTGTGTTCTCCTTTGCTGAGGGCGGCCCTCACCTGGACATGTGCGATGATAGGGAGGTTACATCCAGCTGGGATAAATATCTCACAGGTGGGGGAGAAGGAGGGGGGATATGTGCACCGAACATGTCTGCAGGATTGTTGCCAATATGCGTGTGTTTGGTGAATGTTAAGTAGGTGTGGATTAACACAGAGCCTATCTGAGGCATGTGGTCCATATGTGTAACATAACTGAAGAAGGCCTTGTGGTCATCCATAGTGTTTGTGTCCATTTCCCTCCCAGAGTAGGCCATGGCTGTTGTTATGACGGACTGTAGCGTAGTACCAGTGCTGACCACAGATGCCTACCCTTAATGTGAATGTGCTCTGTCCTGCAGTAGCCTCCTGCTATTGTTATACAATCTGCCTCTGTCTGGGGTCCACCGGACAGGATGCCTAACCTTTGTGCATAGGGTCTGGGTTAGACATGTGTGTGCAAGTGTCATGCAATCCGCGGCATGTCCATGGTAAGCATTTGCAAAGGGGTCAGCAGTGTGGCTTGTGGCTTCCACTGGCCCAGTGTGCTGCATGGATACCATCCCAGTCCCAGCAAGTGAATAACTAACCACATACATATCAAAGTAGTCTACTGTGCTGGTGGTGGTGGTGGGATATGTATATCCAGGCCGAGTAATGTCTGTCCACATCACAGCAGTGGACGGTGTCCCACATACAGTACCTTGGGATGAACCCCCAGAGTGAGGTTGTGCATTGCACCGTCCAGTGTGTGCTGACCGATGGGGCATGCTACTACGTTGTGTGGACTGTGGCAGGTATTGTTGCACAGGTGTTGGCTGAGCACTGATATCTGGCCATGTACCTGTGTATCCACCACGACACACACACATGCAACATATGGCAGTAGTAGTATATCACTACACATGAGTATCATGTATAGTATGTGTGCCATATATTGCTGACATGGTCTGCTGATATCCTGTCTGTGTTCTCTTCCAGGGAGATGGCTCGACAGCGTAACCCCACCTACTCTGTGGCGGAAGATGAGGAGATCCACCAGAGCCTGGTGCGGGAGTATGACACCCTGTTTTCCCGCACCAGTCAGAATCAGCAGGAGAGGGCCGCACTGTGGAAAGACCTTGTCCGTTGGGTAAATGATATTGGCACGCATAACAGGACATATGAGCAGGTACGATATCACTGCAGTGATTTAATCTGAAGTGTCCGGCAGCGTGCACCAGACATCCACAGGCAACAGGTCGCCACAGGAGGTGGGGTGGCCACACATCCCCCCCTCACCAGACTGGAGGGGCTACTCCTAAGTGTTGTGGCTCCTGCCCCAGAACACCAACAGCAGTACACCTGCATTATGATGGAGGCTGGTTCCACACAGCAGCACGACATGGAACGTGCAGGTAATATGCCATATGTACACCTGGCTGTTCTGTACACTGTATCATATGCAATATCAATGGCACAGATGTGCCCACTGACATTAATCTCATCATTTCTGCAGGTCCCTCCAGGGTTACAGAGAGACAGGCCATCCATGCTGGTGAGTGTGTTTAACATAACCTATAATAGTCCTGATAATGCTAGTAACAGTAGTGTAACTCAGTAGTGCTCTGTGTGTATACTGCAGGGTGTGCATGTGTGCATGTGTGCAGGTGTGTCTGTGCCCATGTGTGCATGTGTGCAGGTGTGCCTGTGCCCACGTGTGCATCTGTGCATGTGTGCCTTTGTCCATGTGTGCATGTGTGCATGTGCGCATGTGTGCCTGTGTCCACGTGTGCATGTGTGCATCTGTGCATGTGTGCATGTGTGCATGTGTGCCTGTGTCCACGTGTGCATGTGTGCATGTGTGCATGTGTGCATGTGTACACGTGACCATGTGTGCATGTGTGCATGTGTGCATGTGAACACGTGTGCATGTGTGCATGTGTCCATGTGTGCATGTGTCCACGTGTGCATGTGTGCATGTGTCCACGTGTGCATGTGTCCACGTGTGCATGTGTGCATGTGTGCCTGTGTGCATGTGTGCATGTGTGCATGTGTGCATGTGTCCATGTGTGCATGTGTGTATAAGTGCATCACTGGTAACAATGTCTGGAGACTGTAAACTGTGTTTCCTGTCTTCATCCCACAGGTTCTGGGGCTGCTCTGGTGACCTGCAGCAGGGAACCTGAATCCTGTGCCATGGCTACTGGTAATGATGATATATTAATGGTACAGGAAGGTGTGTCAGGGTCTGCCATTGGTCAGCCAATTGACAGTACACAGCTGTCAACCCCATCATTGTGCACAGTCATCCTGCCTGTACATCCTTTGTCACCATTGTCCCTAGGTGATGGACAGGATACAGCGGGCATAGACCAGGGTAATGTGGTACCTGTGGCACATGCGTCCCCACACAGCAGCCATGGGCAGGGTCCTCTGATGGTACCACACAGACAGTTGCCCATGGGTTCTCGTGGGAGCATCCGTGGGCGTACTGCCTCTGGCCGACGTGCCCAAAGAGGTCTGTCAACCTCAGCTATGTTTCGGACTGTCATGCAGGCTCAGTCACGTACGGAAAAGTACACCAGACAGGGTCTGAGGGAGCTCAGAGCATGTCGCACAGCCATGACAGACAGTATGCGTGACATTGCGGATGCTATCTGTAACTTCACCGATGTCATAGACAGACGTTGTGGGGACATATTACAGCAGTTCCACAACCAGATGTCCATGAGACAGGGCAATGGTGGGCCTTGCGGCGCCGACGTGGCGTATGCTGGCAGCGGCAGCAGCTGGCAGTCGGCGGGGACGCAAACAGGCTCGCCGCGCCCCATAGTGCCAGCAGCAGCCCCAGCAATGCTGGGTCTGTGCTGTCATCGGAACTCCCCAGGAGACCACGTGCACGTGGCTCTGGACAGTCCCAACAGGGACATGTGTCCAGTCAACACCCCCCCGCTTCTGATGACAGTACCCAGTCCGGCTTTGTACTGGATACGGTCCGTAGCACCCCTGCCAGGCACAGATACCGTGTCCATGCACACAGACACTGATCTGTATGGCCTGCCAGGTGCAGTCTGTGGCTGTCCACAAACCCCTGTATATGGCAGCCATGAGGTGAAACTGTGTGCGTGCATACACACATGCGAAATGTTAACACTTAGGGCAACCACATACATGCACACACTGCACCAACACTGCCCCACCCTGTACTGCTGCCCCTCACCAACACACATACACACATGTCAATTGGTGGTATCAGTGGCTGACTCAGGCATACCTAATCCACACCCTGTGCATATGATGACACTGTGCCACCTCCTGCAATCTCCAACATCATTGTGGGAACAGGTAAACACGTTGCTGATGCCCAGGGTGACTACATAGACGTGTATTAGTAGTATCATGTTGGTAACAGTACAGTGTGCTGCTATGACTGTGTGTGTACCCCAGCATGCCTGCTGTAGTAACTGTATGAATGACCTGAATTGTTATCTGCACCTATAGTACATACCAAAGTATAACAGCTGCACATAATTGCATGCCGGTGGTAAGGTTGTCAACAGATAGCCGCATACATGGGTAGCACAGGGGGAAAGCTAACGCAAGTAGTGATATTCAATGGTGGACATGTACAGTAATGGTGTCAAGATGCCCACAACGACTATGCCATGTGTATGTTCACGCATCTAGATATGTGTGCAGTACCAATGTCGTCCAGATCACAAATAAGTATGACATAATATCGGTTCTACTATGGGCATCTGTGCTGCGTATTCCTGGGTACATGTTGATAGTGCCTACATATTTGCATTGTTACGTACTGTTATTGTTACCCCTTCTTTGTTGTATAATGCAGTACTTCCAGCCCTGTGTACTGTAGCTTTCTTTGCATGCATGTTCGCTTGGGGTCCCCTGGAACACTGCTTACACCTGCAATGCAGAGTTACAGTGCTTCTGTAGACTGCTAGTGACATCTGCATAGCGTACCATATGTATGTCAACCTTACACATGACAGAACGTCACTGTCTGTCCTGTACGCATGTATGTTGCCTGTGACACATTGCACACGTCTTACCTGGCATTTACCCACGTGTGCAGTGATATATGTCAGTGCTATGAAACAGTGGCAGTCCACCCACACATACACACCTTCAGTATGTTGTTCCCCATTGGCCCTATGTATCAGTACTCACCATGGCAATCACACTACTAGGGTGGCATGTGCAAAGGTAACCTGTGAATCGCCTCTATGGTCCAGTCGTGGTTTATGTGAGTCATGTGTTATTGTCACAGCTGCCACATGTATGCAGTCAGCCATCACCCTTGGCCAGGAACGTACAACACATGTGTGGGATGCCACCACACAGCCAATCTGGAGACTGGTCTCTCTGAACCCAGTAATGCCATACCCTGTCAGGTGGCATGTCATATATACTACGTCCAGGACAAACGTCAAACCCAATCCCTGCTGCTACTATTGATAATATCCCTGAAGATGTTCTTGATAGATTTGACCAGTCCTTTACTGAGACATTGCAGGCCCTAGCTAGCCATCTACCTCCTAGCTCCCCTGGTCCTGAAAGCAGCACCCCTAGAAAACTACTTGCATCCAGCTGCCAACCAGTCGCCACGTCACTTCTCCGTACCTTGGTTGTAACAGTGAAACCCACTACACTGTCTGCTGATCAACTCCCTGCCGAGTACCTATCAAAACCAGATGATGCTATTGCTTACCCCGTCTCAAAGGTAATCAAAGGAACTATGTTAGAATCGAACTTTCCCACCATCTGGAAAATGTCATATGTAATCCCACTTCACACAGGAGGCAGCTCTACTGAAGTCTCCAATTATAGGCCAATAGCTATACTCTCTCCACTTGCAGAGATTATGGAAACTTTCGTCATAGAAAAGTCATGCACCACCTAATCCAAACTCGCATTATGGCAGACACTCAGCATGGCTTACGTCCTCATCACAGCACTACGTCAGGCCTCCTAGCCTTGACTAACACCATAAGCCATACTTGCAACATTGATTATATATCCACAGCCCTCTTTTTGGATAACTCAAAGGCATACGATATGGTTGATCACCAACTTGTACTCCACACCCTGCACAGACTGTCTAGATACTGGAGCCTTCCAATGGTGTCAATCCTACCTGCATGGTCAACAGCAGGCCGGCCTCTGGCAGAACAAACCCTCTAACCTTCTACCTAACACCCTCAGAGTACCACAAGGCTCTATCCTAGGGCCCTTGCTGTCCTCTATCGTCATTAACGACCATTATACTGTCATCCCAAAAGTCAGCTGTATCCAATATGCTGTATACTCTACTCTGATCTGCTCAGCCACATCTCCAGTAGAGTTATGGTCAGCTACCCAGACCACCTTTAATACAATAGCAAACTGGCTTTCTGAACATCGTCTGATCCTAAATCCCAATCAAACTAAACTGCTGTTATTCCACCAACACGTAGGTCTACCACATTCACCGTTACCATAACATCAACTGAGGGCACAATAATCTCCCCTGACCCATCTCCGAAACTATTAGGTGTCATCATAGACAATAATCTCATATGTGACATACACGTTAGCCAGATTAGCAAAGCCATTAATAGAAAGCTAGGGTCACTTTACAGAATTAAAGCCTTCCTAGCCCCTCCAGCTAAAGGTGCCATAGCTCGCTCACACCTTGTTTCAGCCCTTATGTATGCATCCCCTCTACTCTCACATATGAACAAGACTGTCCTTAACAAGCACTCGATTTGCTACAACCACATTGCCAGGTTTGCCACTGGCCCGCCTTTTAGGACACATCATTGCATCAATCTAAATCAGCTTGGTTGGCTTGCAATACCCAGCCTAATACAGTATAACCAACTGATTATGGCCTATAAAATCCTCTATAATCCAGACAATACTCCTGCACTTAAATTATTATCACCCCCTATAACAATCCTAGACTGCTTCGATCCTCTAACAATGTACTACTTCAAACTAGCAAGTCTAATAACACAGTTGGTGATTCTCTCTTTGCAAACCCTGTAAGTAGATCCTGGAACTCACTTCCAGCTGATGTTACCCTAATGTCCACCTTAGGTCATTTAACAGTAGACTCAAACAACATTTGTCACGTAACTGGCTATGTCAATGTATCAAGCCTGGCTAACTCGAATGTGTAACTTCTGTGAACCACTGTACTGTGTAATTTCAATTTAATCCTGGTTTGTGCTCAGGTCTAACATTAACCTGTGGAACATGTTTGACTTGCTTACTTATGTAATCTCTGTAAATAATCTGTTTGTACTATGTAATGCTAGTATTCTGTAATGCTGTATCTGCTACCCTCGTAGCTTGTCTCCACGGGCCTCCCCTGGAAATGGACATGCATCCAGTTGGGCTATCCCAGTCAACAAATGTAGGATAAATAAATAAATCAATACAAGATTTTACAGTGACGACAATACCAGTCAGACATTGACACACACTGACAGCATGCTGAACACACTGGGGCATATGTGGGGACTCAGACTAGCAGCCTGCCTGGGCATCACACACCTCCGCAGCTGGCACACAGGCATATGTTCCGTCGGAACAGAGCACATGCCACACATGGCACGCACATCCCCTGTACCACACACCCACAGCCTGTAGGGCTACACAACACACCTGCTACAGACGTGTCAGGTACCTGTCATGTGTGCTGCACTGGGGTCTCGCTCAACAGGCTGTATCTGGTGAAGGTCACAGTGATATGACTCAGGGGCACTATGGTCCACCACAGCACACATGCATACAGGTCAGACAGAGGCATGGACAGATATGACTCACTCATTGACCATGCCAGTGTGGCTGCCTGGGACATACCTCCCTGGACTACATGATAGGGAACATAGAATGGATCTCTCAGCATGTGGCACAGGGAAGTATGAGCCTGATGTTGGTTGCCAACATACCCTCACCAGGTATTCTACCACTATATGTAGGAAGGCTGTTGTATGTCTACATTATGCTCAGTCTCCACTGTCATTCATAGGGTATCCACTGGCTGTCAACGTGTGCTTACATGCTAGGGAAGCCACATTGATGTTCACGGGTCATCTTGCACGTGACACCCATGGCCCGATGTATACTGGCAAGGCTCCTTGGTACACACATACTGCCTTATGCTGCAGGACATGGTTTACATAGCGACCTCCATGGGTATCACACAGGTTAGGACACTAACAGTGCTGCTACACAACAACAGCAGTGTACACCGGAGGATGCATGCACCAGACACTGCCTCAGCACGGTGAACTGCAATGTCTGTGCAGTACCGATGCATGATTCATGGCTCACAGGTGTTACCCATCACTGACAGGTTATGCCCCATACCATGCCTGTCGTCCCCTACACATGTAACACACATGGATAGGGGGGTGGTATCCCAAGTTAACACAGATACACACACCTCCAGGTTGTTGGCACAGCACAAACCATCAGGGCCTACTCATGTGCAGCTGACAGTGTGTCGGACTGCCATCTGGTTCATAGCATGGCACACACAACCCTCACATACACAGGAAGACCACCTATCCTCCATAACAACACTGGCAATATGACAGTCCCATGAACTGTGTTTATAATGCCGTACTGCATCCAGCCGAACATTGTGTGTGAGCATTACTGTAGCTACAACACTCTAGTTGAAGAGTTCACAGCATGTGGTCACCAAATTGCAGTGGAATGACATGTTACCACTACCACAACAGGTGGGAACATGCAGCACCTGTACATTGACTACATGTACACTATATGGCCCAGACCAGATGTGTATCCCCTGCTGTAGGTCTTTCACCATAGACACCCACACTGTATAGGGACATACCACGTGCGGACCCTGCACAGTAAGACACCGTCATATTAGTATACATTGCTAATACCATTTATTCACACGAAGCATGTGTCAGACATGGTAACTACTGCAGGTCACAGGTATTTATGTGTATGTGTCACACACATACATCATGTGTGCAATGCCATTGCTGGGTTAGGCAATGGCATGCATTGTTATGTACAAACACCCGCACAAGGTCATACTGTGTGACACAACCACACGTGACAGTTGTGGGTTACCAAAACATGCCAATCTGTACTCTGATGATGGTAATAGACACAGTAGCAGAGCACACTATTGGCATTACTAGCCAACTAGCCCTGTTTGGCTGTGCTGATAGTGTGGTGACATCCCCTGTGTTTACTGGTGGAGTATGCAGCATCTGGTGTATTGTAGTATTTGCCAAAAGGATCTGTTCCCTCACAATTGCATTTACACACACCCTACTACCCCCACACACATGCACACTTGCCATTTGCAGGATTCATTCCCCTACCTACCTAAGTCATGACACATGAGAGGGACACATTAGCAAAGCGCACTGTTTGGTTTACTAGATAGTTCCTCATCTCTGGCTATACTTATAGGGTGCTGACAACATCAGTACTTTGAAAGGGTAATGTGCATCAGGTAGTGTGATCACCTGATTGCCAAAACTAACATGTTTTCATACGGAAATGCACACACACACATGTCATTTACAGGTTTCAAACTCCTACCTAATTACATTACGATACACAGGGGAAACGCATTAGCAGAGCGCGCTATTCGCATTACTGGGAGGCTTACCTTCTCCTGCTGTACTTATAGGGTGCTGACATCATCTGTGTTTAGAAAGGGGCGTGTGCATCCTGTAGTGTGTTCTCCCAGTTGCCAAAAGGAACATTTCCTTCATACATATCTGCACACACACAATAACCCCCCCCCATCCAAACACACACACTTGGCATTTGCAGGATTCAAACCACTATCTAACTTATGACACGTGAGACGGATGCATTAGCAGAGCGTGCTATTCGCATTACTGGGAGGCATTTCTTCTCCTGTTGTACTTATAGGGTGCTGACATCATCTGTGTTTAGAAAGGGGAGTGTGCATCCTGTAGTGTGTTCTCCCAGTTGCCAAAAGGGGCACTTCCCTCATACATATCTACACACACACAATAACCCCCCCCCCCCATCCAAACACACACACATGGCATTTGCAGGCTTCAAACCACTACCTAACTATGTTATGACACTTGAGACAGATGCATTAGCAAAGCGCGCTATTCGCATTACTGGGAGGTTTCTCTTCTCCTGCTGTACTTATAGGGTGCTGACATCATCTGTGTTTAGAAAGGGGAGTGTGCATCCTGTAGTGTGTTCTCCCAGTTGCCAAAAGGGGCACATCCCTCATACATATTCAAACACACACAATGACCCCCCTCATCCAAACACACGCACTTGCCATTTGCAGGATTCAAACCACTACCTCACTATGTTATGACACGTGAGACAGATGCATTAGCAGAGCGCACTATTCGCATTACTGGGAGGCTTCCCTTCTCCTGCTGTACTTATAGGGTGCTGACATCATCTGTGTTTAGAAAGGGGGGTGTACATCCTGTAGTGTGTTCTCCCAGTTGCCAAAAGGAACATTTCCCTCTCACACACACAAACCCCACTCATCCACACACATACACTGAGCATTTGCAGGATTCAAACCCCTACCTAACTATATTATGACATTTGAGGGCGACGCATTAGCAGACCGCACTATCCGAATTACTGAGCATCTGTTCTGCACCTGTAGTATTTCTAGGGTGCTGACATCTTCATTTCCACAGAGGTTTGTAGATGTCGTACTACCTGTCAGGTGGGGAATAGCATATATATGCATTTGCAGCCACCTACATCAGGGTCAGATATGCACATCGCACTGGCAGGTTATGTTCTATACCATGCTTTGGGACCACAAGACCTGTAACACACAACACAACCAGTCCAGCACACCACATCCACATCCAGGACACACACTTAGCTTCCCTGGGAACAGTGCCAGGATATGCAGGTATTCACATACACCATTCCAGTTGTTAACATCAGGTACAGGCATATTGTGTGTGAGAACTACTCAGGCCTCTACCACTTTACCCTACCGCCACTACAATTTGTGGGTCCATGTGCTATGGCAGAACCACACACCACAGCCACATGGGTTCATACATATTGCACCTGTCCATCTGCAACGTGGGTACTCACTGTTCCACACCAGAGGTAGACCACCATTGTTGATACCTGCCCATGTCCACCTTTCCCTGGACATCCATATCTCATCTCCACCCCCAGGCAAGGTTGTCAATGCACACAAACTGTATTTAGCATGAACAGACTCTACACTTGTGTAGACTGGGGTGGATGACTTCAGAGGACCCATGCTGGAGGACTATACTGGCCACTCAGCATAATCCTTGACACTTGCATCCTATGACCATGTATACAGTTTGCATTGGTCATGCTATCCCACATATACACATGACTGCTCCACAACAAGACACCTGTCAGCTGTACACTGGCCATATATGTGCCGTTCAACAGACAGAGCGACCTACTACATTGCAGAGCTGTAGCCCACAGAGGGAGGACATCTGTGGATGGTTCCAGCATGGCACTTCCTTCACACATACTCATTACAACACAGTGTTGACAGTGGAATCGTCCAAAGAATGCAGGTAGGGCTCCCCTCAGTCTGTTATTGACGGACACCTACTGTCAGAGATCCTCAGCAACCCTCTCACAGCACACACCGACAACATGGCTGTGGCTTAGCACATTCAATCCCTGAGACCTCCACGGTGCCCCTGCTTGACAGAGGCACAGCTCACTAGCCTCACATGTCGCCTTCTGTGACCTACTTTACAGTGGCACGGTAGCCTACTATCCTGGGGATGCAGATGCCAAGCACACTCTGGCTGAGCTGCCATTCCCTGGGGCAAGAAGCCTAGTATTGACCTCTACACCCATATGTTCAATTGTCGGATGCACAATATTTGTTGTGCTGTTCTACTGTTTGCAGGTCTTTATTGCCATAGCATTCCCTGTTCCTATGACCAACTTGTGTATCTGTGGCAGATGTTTGCATATGGCGATCCACTATATCACTTATGTCTCTGTGGTCATTTACTGTGTGCACTGGGCTGATTGCTGTGTTGTGGTTGGTTCCTGGACTGACACGTACAAATACCAGATATGTGTGGCCAACTGCTACAGAGATATGGCCTAAGTGTGTGAGCATGCCCAGTTCAGCCTTTCCATGTCATGTTGTCTGACATATGCTTCATTTATCAAAGTGTGCGAGCATGCCCAGTGTGAGCTTTCCATATGTTGTACTCTGAAGTCCAACACATATTTGGGTGTGTGACCTTCATCATTATCACACGTTTATGATTGTGTGCTGGGTGTCATGTTGTGTACTAACTGGCCAACTGCTTCGTGTCTGCCACAACAGGGATTATACTGTGCCTGCAGGAATTGCATGGGATACTTTGCAGACAGTTCTCAACATACTTTCATAATGACCTAACACTGTAGTACCGTATAGTGTACTGGTTCGGTATTTCACTGTAGTGGACAGTATCCTGGGCTTTAGTCCTATCACCGCTTGACATCTTCATAGTGAGCACGACAGACTGTGTAGGGGCCAGTTGTGCACATATGACCATGTTGCAATATGTTCAGATATGGTCTACCTACACCAGGCTCATCCAACATTGCTAGAGTATTCCACAACATGGGTGGGCATTGGCAAACACTAGCGATGTTCTGTAGGCCATTGCTGATGGTAGTCACAGGGTGTGTTTGCCATTACATATGTCATGGTTGGTATACTGTGCCTCTGTCTACCTCTGACATAACAGTGATACCCAGGGTAGCCTACCATCTCCCATACACTCATCAGGATGCCTCTTGAGGGGTGTCGATATGTGGCACTCTGGCTGCCCTGTACCAGGAGTTTACTGCAGTGTGGGGGTGCCTTCTGTGTTATGGATCATTCTGTACAGCTTGTCCTATGTATGTCAGTGCTGGGGTTCAGGTCTCTCATGTGCATAGCTCACTGCCATTCAGATTGTACAAGGTGCAACATGTTCATTCATTCCAGGTTGGACATGGCATCATACATCAGGCACAGCTTTCCTGTAGCCGGGAAGGATGGACGTGTGTGGGGCTGCAGTTTGTTTACTCAGGCAACACATGGCATCTGTTCAGGCTCTTTGCTACCCCTGGTGGGGTACTGTTGTGGACTTTACAGTCGTTGGAGCTGTCTGCTGCGGTATATCCCACAAGGGCTATTGTAGTCAGTTGTGATGCTGATGGAGGATGGCTGCAGAGCCAGAGTGGTTTCCTTATCTACATCTGCCAGCCTTCATGTTTGGGTGGGTATATGGTACATGTTTCTGCGAACACTACAGACACATGTTTGTCCAGTGCAGGTTATTTATCACCTTTTGTACCCAGGTCTCACATTACATGTTAGGTGCCTCATGGGTTAACACCTGCATGGTATTTTGTGGGCACTTACTGTATATCCACAGTGGTTGTCTATACACATTTCTGCGATTAGCTTGCTGACTTGGCTATGGCTACAGTTGTTTGTTTGTGGGTGGCCCTTTTGTGGGTTTCTTGTGTCAGCTGGGGGTCGGATACAGTGGGCTGTTTGTACTCCTCTGCATACATGCTCAGTCACAGTCCTTCCATGTTGGCCTATACCTATGGGACATGTATACAGAACGGGGGTGGGGGGGCAAGACCAGGCCTTGTGGGATGCCACTCATATCTGCTTTGTAGTCTGGCATGGATGCAGCATGTCTGACCATGTCAGTTCTGTCCTTGGTCTGCTTTGCAACCCCTCTACTGACATAGGGGTGTATATTTAAGCTGGTGAACATATCCATACTGAACACGTACGGTATGGTCTAGAAGCATGTGCACGGTCCAGCTACGCTGTGTGGACCACATAGCCCTCATCACTGACCTTAATGACTGCTTCAAATGGGTCAGACATGTTTAGGGGCCAGTTCTGCAGTTACAACAGCCACAGTGTGTCGGGTCCGGTATCAGTTGGTCCACATTAGCCTTCTGTCTGCGGTACATACTGATCCTTTCCATAGCTGTACAGAACAAGCTTGTCAGGATCCTGGGGTGTTAGTTTGGAGTATCCATTCAGGCAACCCCTTTGTTGTGATGGACCACTGTTGTTGTACACTGCTCTTTGGGTACATACCCTGTGGTAAGGCTGACATTGGCCAGTAGTGTGATTTTGCATTCCATTACTCTTGGGGTCCATGTTGGCCTCAGCACAGGACACCGTCACATACCTTTGCTGCTGTGTGTTCTGCTTTGCAGATGATGGCTGTTACCTCAGCATCTGCAATGTCAGGGGACCATCTGCTGGGATAGGTATTTTGCACTCTGGGGGGGGGGGGTTTGCACTGCACCTGACAGGTTGTATGTTAGCAATATGTGTGTGTGTTTGGTATGTTGTTTGTAATATCTGTGTGATTCGGAGCATATCTGTGGATGCCCAACATGGTTCCTACCATCAGTTGGGTAAGCCTTGTGATTATCCTTAGTGTCCTGTACGTGTTGTATCTTCATAGGTTCATGGGTTCATAGTAGGCTAGACACCCTAGGCCATTGGTAAGCCTAGCTAGAGTGTGTGTGTCTTCGCTACCCCTTGCTATGTTCAATTATGGCCATTTATGAGGTTCTTCACTGTGCCTCTGTCTGGTCGTGACACAGTGCGGACCCCCAGTATACATGTATGGTCATCCATCCACTTGGCAATATTCCTGTTGAGGGTGTCAGTGAGGGCTCTGCCTACCATGGATTGGGATCCTGTTTCTGGGTGTGGGGGGCCTATGGGTTATGTATCTGTCCCTCCAGCACATCTTATTTCATTATGTGTTGAGGTTGACATCTGTGACTCTCACAGCTCCAATGGCTTTGATTTCCTGTGGTGTAGCATGTCCATTACTCCTGTGTTGGACATGGCCTGGTACAACGGACATACAATGCCTCTTTGTAGGCAGTGTGTGACTGCAGTCAGCTGGGGTGTCTACAGCCAGGCAGCATATGACATATATTTTGCACCCTTTATCCTGTTGGTGGGGTAACTATGAGGTCTTCCAAACCGCTGCAGGTGTCACGTATGGTACATCCCATATGAGTCATTGCACTAGATTGTGGGTCTGATAAGGGGACAGTACAGCGGCACAGTGACCCCTGTTGATGTTGGTGTGAATCCTTTCATGATACGGTGTCCAGTATCAACAGTCTTCATAGCCACATTGGCATTGTGGCTGTCACATGACAGATTAATGTTGACCTGTGTCCCTAGGTCCCTGATGACTCCTTGCATACATAATGGTTTGACACCTATGTGGTACTTTGTGTACCTTGTCTTGTATTTGGTGGGACATCCATACTGTCCAGTGTCTTCGGATGTCTGGCTGGGGTTCTTGTATGTGAGAGTGTGGTCTGTCGCATGCTACAGACTGTACAGCAGTTTTGACTACAGTTATGTGCACATGGGTGGTGTCCACTGCTTTGTGCATTGTCAGTTACCTGGTATATGGGTGTCTGTGCTGCATATGGATACACCCCCTCCTTTGATGTCTTGGTGCAGGTGTTGGGGCCATAACACATGGTATGTGGTATAACCTAGTAGTGCTGGTGTGGTATCACTAGGCCTGCAGCAGGCTTCTGTCACTGGACAGACATCAATGTTCTCCATAATGGGAAGTGCCTCAGGGGCATGCATATTGCAGTTTACACATCTGGCATTGGGCAGCATTACCCTTATGTTTCCTACCACTTATGTTTTCTAGGGTGGTGGGTAGTCTTTTTGGCCTTGCCTACATATGGCTCTATGGAGGCGGCAAAGGCCTTATCCAGTATCCAGACGCCCAGGGGTAACAGGTGCAAGCCATCCCTGGAACAGCAGCATGGCTTGTCATGCTTGACATCTCCGACGGACACACATTACACCCTCTTGGACTGACAGCTGTAACTGTGCCAGCTGTTAAACATGAGCATTCTGTGTTTGTACTGTGGCATCATTCTTGGTGAGGGTTGGATGCTTCACACAGCCAGTGTCATCCCGCCCTGGGGTACATACTCGGAGGGACCATACATGTCTCATTTGTTGTTGACCAGGGAGGTACATCTCAGGTAATTCACCCCAGCATGGACATTAAGTGCATCATATTCCTGCTTGCTTTGGGGTGACCTGCGTACTTGTGTTATGTGGCATTTTGTGGCTACCTACAAGCAGCTTACTCTACCCTTTCCCTTGTTCAGTCTGGTGAGTGGGACAGCTGTGTTTCTGCCTATACAGACACCTATTACGACTGTATCAGGCATTTGTTTCTCCTTCGGCCTGTGACTGTTTGGCACACCAGCTGCGTACTATTGTTGCATGTGCTATGTTTGAAGGTTGTGGTTGCTTGTGATCTACTTTGGAGGCGTCTGTTGGTGTGGTGTGTTTGTAATTGAGGCCTCCAGGCATATTTGTCTGTGTTTATGTGTTTGGTTTACAGTTGTGGTAGGTCTATGGGGGACTGGGTTCGTGGTGTATGTGGTTACCTTCTCCTCCTGACTAGTGTTGACAGTACTGGCTTGTTGGAGCTCAACCTCTGCTTTGGATACATGGATGCATCTATCACATATGTTTGTATTTATTTGGGGGTGTTGTGGTTGTCTGTGTACTTGGTACAGGCGTCACATTGCCTCTGGATTCATAGGTTATACTAGTTGTGGCTGGACTTAGTGGATTGTATGTGTGGACATATGTTGTTGCCATACTACTGGTCAGTGATTACTTCCCTTTTTATGTTTGCTCTATCATGTGGTATCTTCCTCATTCTCTTGCATGGTTTTGTAATGGCTGGAGCCCAGCATGCCAGATGTCTGCGTGTATGGCATTGTGTGTTGTTGTTATTTGTGATTGCATACTCCAAGCATTCCTGGCTGTGTTCATGGAATGCCTGTATAACATGTTCTGTGGTGTGTCCCATGTTCTGCACTTGCACAGGGCCTTTTCCGGATTCAACATCGGTTTTGAGGGCTGCAACCTATACTTTACACATTTTTTGCACTGTTGTATTCTGGCCAGGGACTGGGGTCGGGTGTGTATTTCCAGTGTGCTTACTCTATGGTCTTGTCTTACCAGTGAGGGGTACACTTCTCATCTTGCCATCCAGTACACATGTTGCTGATTATCACATCCAGTATGCTTACCCCTCTTGTGGGGGTAGTACATTGTTCCTGGGCAGTTTGGTTTATGGAATCTGGGTAATTTTCCCCTACTGTGTTGGTGCTAGTACGATGCTACCAGTGTTTGTCTGGGTATTTTCAGTCGAGCAATATAATGTGGTTTGGGGGGGCTTGATATATTCATGTATTCTGACATAGGCCAGGTGATGTTCCTGGTATTAGGACAGTGGTCTGCAGCAGGCTATCTACTGCAAGGCAGTTTTAGCCATTGGTATTTGACCATGGCTATTCCATGCTGCTTCTTGTTGTGGTACCAACATGGGGGTGTGGTTATCCTTGCCATTTCTTGCTAGTCACCCTCCTTTTGTAGCTTGTTCCATGTTTTGCGGCTGTACAGCACAGTATGAGGTGTGACCTGGTAGTGCTAGGGTGCTGCTGTGAGCCTTGCCCAGTTCTCTATTACAGGACTGGTATCTACATTCTCCTTACTGTGTGCATTTACACTGCACACATCTTGCTGTTTGTACATCTGTCATGGGGTAGTATTACATCTAGGTTCCTATCCCTTGTAGAAACTATGAGGTTGGGTGTGTGTTTTGCGACTTACCTATTCAGGGCATGTTGTGGGTACTGTCAGCCTTTGCCAGTATCCATGGGGCATGGCATGCTAGGTGCATGCCAACCCTAGCAGGTGGTGCATCATGTCAGACTCCGCATATCTTCCCAGCCTGTGACACATTGGCTCCCCTTTGACTGACTGCATTACTTCAGCCGATTATTGTACTTGATCTTCTTGTCTTCATAGTGTGGCATCATGCTTGGTGAGGGTGAGATGTTAGGCAGGGTCTTCATGTTTGCATATACTAGATGATGTTACATTGCTTGACACATGGCAATCATGCCTCAGGTGGTGCTGCAGGGCTGCCTCTGTCGGATGCACATACTACACTCCCTGTACATGTTTGAGAGCAGGTTGTGTCATGTTAGGCATCCCTGATACTATATGAGTGAGTCAGAGAGGGGTATCATTCCCAGGGTTCCTACTGTGCCAGTGTATGTGCTATGCATTGCCTCTTTGCCAAGGCCAGGGCATACTGGGCACGCCTCCTTCTGCCTACTGGGGCAGGCTCAGGTTGTTCCTCCTCCAGTCACGCTCTGCCTGTGATGGCCTTGGCAATGGTGGGGGGCTGTTTGGCCCGGCCCTATGCTGGTCCTGCTGCAGCTGTTTTCGCAAGATCATATTATGTAGCATAGCACATACCATGACAATTTGGGTACATGTAGTTGGTGTGTACTGCAAGGCTCCACCAGATGTGTCCAGACACCGGAACCGTGACTTGAGCAGCCCAAACACACGCTCTATCACATTACATGTTTGTGCGTGTGCCTCATTATGGCGTTCCTGTTCAGGTGTGTGTGCGTTTCTGATGGGTGTCATCAGCCACGGCTCCAGTGCATAACCTGCATCCCCACTAGGTGTCCATGTGGGATGTCCCCATTGGCAAATGTCTGGTACAGCTGCGTCAAATGCCAGATGTGAGAATCGTGATAACTCCCAGGGCAGCCAGCACACACATTCATTATTATGCCCTGGGCATCACACATGACCTGGCAGTTGATGGAGGGGAAGCCCTTGCGGTTTATGTAGGCCCTACCCCGCTCACCTGCTGGTGCTTTGATGCGTATGTGCGTGCAGTCTATAGCACCCAGTACCTCAGGGTATTCCGCTATTTGCTGGAAGAGACGCATATTGCTGGCCAATACCTCACGGGCTTTGGGGAAATATACATGATCACTGACATGTGCTGACATGGCATCCAGGAACTGGTGTAGTACCCTGGAGGCTGATGCCTGTGATATCCCCATCATATCGCCAGTTGGTCTCTGGAAGGTACCTGTTGCTAGTATTCTTAGGCCAACACATACCTTGGTTTCCACTGGGATGGGTTCCCCTCTGTTGGTTCTGTGTGTGAGGCGTGGCCTGCACAGCTCAACAATCTGCTGCAGGAGCTCTCTGTCCACTCTATAGCGCTCTACTATCTCCAGCTCATGTAACCCGTGGTAGGTGACCCTGGGCCTGTACACTCTTCTCCGTCTCCTCACTGTGGGTTGTCTGGCACCATCTTCATTGTCACCACCCTCAGCAAGTCGCCTATGTCTCATTATGACAGCTATGGCAGCCCCTAACATTTCTGCTCTGAGTTCAGCTTTTTCAGTTTTCACTTCTATTAGCTTACTCCTGTCTTGCAGTGTCTCTTAATGGAAACATCCTGCACTACTGTTTGCAGAGTTTTAAGTGCTGGGCTGGGCTACTATTCTGCCTGTGTAATTGCCTGCTTCTAATTATTTTCACCTGCTAGCTTCAGCAATTATCCCTGCTAGCTTCCTATTAATTCTGTTGCTTCCTTTTTCCTCTCTGTTTCCTCAGGGGGGAGCAACTTGCATACTATCTGAAACACGCTCACAGTGGCTTACACGCGCTTACACGGTTAAGAATCTACTTATTCGGGTTTAAATGCGTGTACACCCGCGCAAACACCGTTACACGTCTGCCAACAGCCTCCAACATACTCAGACTGCCTTACACGCGCGCACACCCGCACAAACAGTGTTAAACTTCTCCCAACACGCTCCCACATGCTCACACTGCCTTACACGCGTGCACATTGCCTTACTCGCGCTTCATTGCGTGCACACGTGCGCATGCACGGCCAGCAAGAAACTTTGGTGTAGGTAACAGTGTACACCTTCCATTTCTTGACTTTCCATGACTTATCTAGTGGCGCACCTCTTTCCATGATCTGTGCCTGTCATCTGTCATGTTACACTGGCCTCCAATGAACTGCATTTCTTTCTACCATTCCCCCCTGTGATGTCACCTATCTCCTACTCTATTCCTCCCCCTTTTGTATCTGTTACACTACTCAGACCATGCTCATTTGGTATGTGACTGTGAGATTCAGTATCCTAACCCTCATTTACATGAGATTGCCTACTAATGCTTAGTTACATGTCTTAGACTCAGCTTCCCCTTAGCAACCACTACACGGTGGCCATGTTGGTTTTGGTCTGCTGGTCCCTGCATTGTCATTCCATGTATTGCATGAAATCCACATTTGTGGGTTTATAACCTTCTTTTTTATTTTATACAGCGCAGCCCGTTTGCGCGGGGCTGCGCTGGGTTTAAACATCGGCGATTGCCGAAAAAAAAAAATCATATTTTTAATATTTGTGCATCGGGTTATCTTGCCAATGGCCACATATTTGGCCATTGGCATGCTGCCTGAATCATATGCAACCTTTTCTTGGAGCTGACATCGCTCCGTTGTGGATTTTGCAGAAATGTACTCAGTTGTCAACTGAGTACATTTCTGCAGCTAAAACGTCTCCTACACGGACTGGTTTCTGCTTTGTGGATCGCTAATATACCTCATTTGCATAACTTTCAGATGCAAGTGAGGTGTTTAGCATGTCCACGCCCAGTCCGTGTAAGAGACGTTTTAGCTGGTCTCTTACACGGAGTTTAGGGCTGTTCCTGGATCGCGAGGCTTGCATGGAGTGTTGCACGTCTCTTACACTCCTTGCAAGCCTTCGTGAATCCTGTCTATAAACTTTGAAGAATTTTAAAAATACATTGTGGACCTTACTGGTGTCCATCCTTTTGGTGATTTTGGCTTGGTTGGTGTCTTTTGTGTTTATTTGTTTTTAGTTTTTTTTCCCACTTGCTGAATCATGAGACCTTTGTCAAACTTAAATTACAGCCTGTCTGTTCGCACAAATGTTCATATCTCTAAAACTGTAAGGTTTAACAATGAAGTGTAAATATCAAACCATTCAGTGCCAGCAAATCTTTATAGCAATAGCATTTAACAGATTTAATTTTATATATTACAATAGCACACTAAATATTAATTATTAGAAATGTTTATAAACAAATTGCAATACTTGTAAACTCAAATTATACATATTCTGTCAGCAGTATTTTGTTCATCCATCTGTGAACTTTGGGGTGCATGTCTAGGCTTAAAAAGGCTCTTGTGGTCATTAGCCTAGTAAACACCTATGAACCTATGAACATGGAACAAAATTAGGGGTATTTTTAAATATTTCTGTAATTCACTTAAAAAGCTAATATAAAAACAACTGTTGCATCGACACGCAAAAGTGGCAAACATAAGAGGCAAAAATCAGGGACGTCTGGAAAATTAGGGACAGCTTAGAAGTATGGGCAAAAAAGTTTTGTCTGTGTTGCTTGGTTGTTGAGATATTCAAAGGAATATAAAACCTGTCATAATGTAAATAAATAGTACATTAACAACATTTTATATTTCTTTAGCTACACTAGACTGATACCACCTCTAACTCAGACACACCTCCTGTCTAACCATCCAGTCTGTGTATAGTTATCATTACCTAGTAATTAGCGCAACACTACACTTAAACCCACTCCACCCACTCAAACTAGTACTACACCCTCTCTACAATTTACATCTATATTCCACTCTTTCACCCAATTCACCTATATGCACCACTAAGGAACACTTTAACAATGCTTCATCGACTCTCTATATCATCCACCCTACTTATCACAGCTTAACTTCTTACAGCATATCCTCATCAACTCATATTCTTCTTACACTCTCCCACCAACCCTCTCATACCCCACCCCCATACCCATCCAATCAAGTATATAATTTCTCCATACCTATATAACATCTCTACTGTTGAACTGTTCTCATTCAAATATGTACATACACATATAACACTTTCCTTATCACAAAATTATACCAAACTATTTATCAAACTTACATGTCTGTATCTATTCAACTCTGCTCACATTAAACTATGTGGAGACATGCACAGCAATCCAGGCCCTCCTATCATTCAGCAAGTACCCCTTTCTCCTAACATCACTAATCTCCAACATGGTAACACCAATCTCCTCATTGTAAATGTGAACCTAAGAAGAATACTCAACAAAATCTCTAAATTTCATGCATCCCTCACCCAATATTCTTCAGACATTGTTATAATGACAGAAACCTTGCTAAAACCACACATAAAAGATACTGAGATACTAACCCCTGGGTATGACATCCATAGGCTTGACAGGATTCACAAATGGGGTGGTGGCATAGCCATAATATACAAAAATAACCGCAACCTAGAGCGTCTAATAATTAGCTACTCAGATCCCAAAATTTCTGTACTCCTTGCCACTCACCTTCAAATCAACTCCAACAAAAGTATCATTTTCATAGCAATTTACATACCCCCTAACAACAACCAATACTCCATTGAAGACCATCTTTTACTGAGTTGCCTCAACATACAGTCAGAAAACCATAATTATGGGGGACTTTAACCTGGACTGGTCTTCCTGTACCTCCAGTTATCCAACTGATTTTCTCAACCTCCACCGCTTCCACCAAATGATACAATCCCCTACCAGGGTTGACAAGCAAAGTAAAAAAATAATCTATACCGGACTGGATCCTAACAAATAGGCCTTCCCTCTGTTACCAAATTGGTTGTCTCTCTGACAACCTAATTGATCACAGACTCACCTACTTAATTAGACAGTGTATTTATCCACCTAAAAACATAGTTTATAACTATATACATAGCAAAAGTAATTTCTTGCCAGAAGTATTTAAGACCCTTCTGCTCAAATGTGACTGGTCCCCTCAAAAGCACCTCCACCTTGACCAGGCTGTAGAGTATTTTAATGACAAATTCATCAATATTCTAAATGATTTAGCCCCACTCAGAAAATACCATACTAAATCCAAACATATACCATGGCTCAACAAAGAGACCAGGAAGCTCCTTAAACTAAGGGATAAAACCTGGTACCACTACCTTAATGCTGAAAATGAAGCAACTCTGCTCAGCTATCATCAATTGCGTAACCTAGCGAAAAAAAAAAAAATTAAACATGACAAAAAAGAATACTAATCAACTATGCAAAATAAGCACCAGAACAATACCCAGAACAGACAAGCCATTAATAGTCTGCTAAAACCAGGTCAGACCACAACTCTGCACCCAACAACTACAGACCCCCATTAACAGTACTGCCTCCCAGTTCAACTCTTACTTTATCAATTCTATCCTATGCCTGGTACATAATAACAGTAACACCCCTCCATCTATACCTACACAGACTATAGACAGTCTCAATTCCTTCTCAATTAGACCTATCCAAACTAGCACCATTAAGAAGCTACTGTCTAGACTTAAGCCCTCCTCAAATGCCACAGACCAACTTCCTAATGACTTCCTCAAAATAACATCAGATGTTATCTCTTTCCCAATCTCCTTCCTAATCAACCAATCCATTACTGAACAATACATACCAAAATTATGGAAAATCTCTTACATCCTCCCTCTACAGAAAGGTGGCACATCAAAAGATCTAAATAACTATAGGCCAATAGCCATTCTCTCCACCTGTGCAACGATTCTGGAAAAATGCATACATACCAACTACTTCAATATCTGCTAAACAACCTTCAATCTCCATCCCAGCATGGTTAAGGTCCAAGAACAGTACTACTACAGCTCCTTGTCAGTTTTATCATTTCTATCAACCAGCTTAGAAATGCTGGCCTCCATGTATACTCCATATTTCCCGACATGTCAAAAGAGTTTGATGCAGTTTTGCATCAGAGACTTCTGAATGAGTTAGCCTCTTTAATTTGTCCCAGTCTACATGGTCTTGGTTTCCAAGTTATTTATATGACCATCAACAGGCTGTAAAATGGCATGATAAAGTAACAAAATTCAAGAATAGCTACAGAGAGTCTCTATTCTCAAACCAGGTATCTAAATTATGGAATTCTTTACCACAAGGAATACTAAGTACTTCCGACATTTCCAAATTCAAATAACTACCAAAGGAACACCTAACCAACAACTGGCTTTGCTCCTGTACCAAACCAGGCTGAAATATGTCTATCTACCTCCAACAGTTTCTTACTTTGACTTTCTATATTACTCTATTCAGTTTCACCCCTATACTTTTATGCTGATCCACCTTCAATCCATCTTTTTATTTCCCTGTCACTCATATCATTTAACTCTCTTTCCTTATGACTATAGTTCATGTTACTATTAAGTTTTATTAATGTCTTATCTTATACTTGAATGTTATCTCTTATAATTGAAATTAGTTCTATGCATTATCTATTCTGAATTGTATTCTATGTATTATGTATTATGTAGTCTGTTATATGCTCCTTTTTTCGCATACATTCTTGTTATAAATGTTTTTATTTTTCACTATTGTTAAACATTATTTCATTTCTGTAAGTATTGTTCTGTGGAGCTTTTCTCCCTGGGCCTCCACTGAAAATAGGCCAACAGCCTGGTCAGACAATCCCGAAAAACAGATGTAAAGTAAAATAAAATAAAATAAAATAAAATAAAATAAATAAATAAATACAGAGTATCAATACATTTTTTTCAATATCACATAAACTATAATAAAATGAAATATTTTAATAGCATGTATGTAACATGATACTGCATTTAATATAAATAAAAGCAAGCAATATTAGACATCTGTTGCCATGACTAAGGGGATCCTAGTGAAACACCAAGAGGTGTCACTAGGATTAAATGAGTTTGGATGCCCATTTCTAAAATGATGAGAATTAAATAAGCAGTTATTTATTTTTTTCAGCAGTTTACAGTTGATAGCAATCCACTATCATAGTAACACTGATAAATATGTCAGGAGCAGTACCTCTTTTTGTTTGGCATATCAGACCACAGTGGCAGAAGGAATTATTTACTTTCCTGGCTTCATATTCCTTGGACATGTCAAGCAGGAGCTGCAGGTAAGATGGCACCAGAAGGAGATGCTGAGGTGCCAGGTGATGTAGGAAGCAAAACGTGCAGAAAATGGTGGTGGTCATGGGGGGGGGGTACAGTAACAGCTGTGATGGCAGAGGAAGTGGCTACTGCTTGTAGGGAATGGACTGTTGATATAACTGTAGATTATTTTGTGACTAATTTACAAATAGTGTACTACCAAATTGGTAGACTTGCTTTATATCAAGAAACAAAGGCTTATATTAATAAATACTAATATCAAGCTGTTAGTTTGAATGTTTGCTACTGAAAAGGTATGTTGTTTAATAAATGTTTAGTAAAATAAGAGTTATTGAGCATTTTCTGAGTGTTTGTTGATTAGCTGAAAATGGTAGGAATCAGTTTATTCAATTGAAAGGTATATTTGAGACTGTTAGATGTTGGAGAAATTGTGTGGGTGGATTTCAATAAACTGTAGGAAGTAGCAGATGCATTTTTAGTTGTGTGTGTATGTGTCCATGTGAGTGCAGTCTGTGTTTGTGTTATTGCATAAGTGCATGTGCTCTTGCATGAATGTTTGTGTGTGTGCGTGTGTGTGCTCGCAAGTGTTTATATGTGTGTGTGTGTGTGTGTGTGTGTGTGTGTGTGTGTGTGTGTGTGTGTGTGTGTGTCTGTTGGTTAGGGTTGCCACCTTTTAAGTGGGCCAAAGTGGGATGTGGGGGTGTGGTCAATATGTCACTGGCCACACCCCCTACCATAACATCACCACAGTAGTGGTGAAGGAGATGCAGTTAAGAGTAGCACTAAACATGCTCCCACACCCAAAAAAATAACATTGTACGCATTTTCACTTTAAATTACTTCTCCCAAATCATCACTAAAAACACTCTAAAATGAATTAGAATGCACAGCAGACCCCATGGACCCCTATCTACCTCCTAACACAGCAATTAAGAAAAATATAAATAATAAACTTATAGCACTAATTTTCCCTGCACAAAAATGCAATTAAGAAGATGCCCAACTGCAGTGTGGCCATATTGACATTATAATCAAAACAGTACATTTTAAACTTATTCAAGACAGCATAAAAAATAAAATACACACATTTCCACTTATAAAAGCAAACTGTCTTGAAACAACCTTGACAAATTTACCTAGTAGAATACAAAATGCACTACGTTTACCTATGAACATGTCCCCTCAAAAAATAAAGTTATACATACATACACATTTTCTCTTTTAAATGTAGTTCTTACAAGTCATCACTAAACAACCACTATAAAAAATACCCAAAGCAGTACAACTTAACTTCTTAAAAGCAGCATTAAAAATAACTTTCAAACATTTCTTCCAGAAAAGTGCAAACTGTCAAAAATATTTCCATCTGTAAACACAAAGTACCCTGAAACAATAACAATAGAAATATATCGCACTACATTTATCTGTGAAGATTTTGTCCAGCAGAAATGAAAAAAATAAAACAAAAAAAACTTCTATAGACACATTTTAGCCTTTATAAATATTTCCAAATCATCCCAAAACAACCACAACAATTAGAGATTAAATTACACACACACACACACACACACACACACACACACACACACACACACACACACACACACACACACACACACACACATACTTTTTATACCTTTAAAACCTACTACTTGCAAATCTCAAAATAACCACTACACAAATTTAAATAATGTACAGTACTCTGCGTTTACCTATAAACATTAAATAGTTAAATTGAAATAAACACAATATACCCATTTTTAAAAAAAGCTTGAGCCATAAAATACTATTTGCAATTACCACTACAGTCAGTCTTTGTTAGGCTAGCTTGCTCTACTGGCCCACTGGAGTGTTTGGCTGACTGACTTCCCTGGCCTAGCTGGTGTGGCTGGCTGGTTTCCCTGGCCCTGCTCATGTGGCTAGTTGGCCAGCTGGATCTGGTTCTGCTGGTGTGGCCAGCTGCCTGCTGGTTATGGCTCTGCTGGAGTGGCTAGTTGACTGGATCTGGCCCTGCTGGACTGGTTGGCTTCCTGCCTGCTGGAGAGGCTGGCTGGCTGGCTTCCTGTCTGCTGGAGTAGCTGGTTGGCTGGCTCATAGCTTTCAATCTCTTAGTACAAGAAATCTGGACAAAGAATAACAAAATTGGGGTACAAAGTTCCAAAAATAGAGACAGATTTTAAATATTGCTCTTTAATAAGCAGTGGTATAGGTAATGGATATCTAACCAAGCAGTATAACCAGAAACTTTAGTTTGAATTCCATGTGTACATCTTCCATATTATGCATTCCTTATAAAGACAGTCAACTAATGTGCTCTTAGCCTCTTTTGCTCAATATAAAGTGTACTTCAATTATTATTTCAATCATTTTAAATATTTTGGCATTCAATTATATACAGATGCATGTCTGGCAGATGTTGTGATTCTGTTTTGAATTTTCCATCCAGAAATACCTTTTCACATATGTACTTAAGATCATTGCTTGTAAAAAGCTTTTACATTTCCCAGATTCCAAGTTGAAAAAAAAATTAGAAAATATTTTTATCTCTGATGCTACTATTTCTTTTTAATATCAAGAAATATAATGGAAGGCACTAGTGCCATAGTTAGTGAAATAAATTCTGCAGAAGCCACACCCTATATTTGATGGTATTCATAATCTCTCAACCCCCTAGTGCAAGGAATCTGTACAAAGCCTCATAAAATGTGGGAACATTGGCCAAAAAAATAGGGATATATTTTAAATATTGCTCTTATAATCTTAGAAAGTTGCTTGAGTAACAGGGTTTGTGTTAACGTACATTTTCTGAAAGGTTTGAAGTCTGAAACTCAAATGTATGTTATTTAGTGAACTCAGTCCTCAGATCTTCCCAATGACTTGCCAGAAAAACACAAATTTATGATGAATAGACCAAAAAATATGAGGCAAAAAAAAAAAAATTCTGGGCATTCTGCAAAACTCTTGAGATTTCAGAGGTATGGGCTGGCTTGATGGCTTGACGGTTTGATGGCTGGCTTAATGATTGCTTGCAGGTTGTGGTTATATAAAAAAAAAAATTAAAAGATAAATCCCAGTTTTCTATTAGTGGTTGCAGAAGCACTATTAAAATAAAAACACTTTGCAGCCGCGATCTTTGAATAACTCTTCTTGACTGAATCCCTGCCCCTTTCATGAGTTGCAGCCAATGGCTGCATGATTTATAACACCTGGACCTAACAGGGAATAGCTCTGCCTGCAGGTTCTTATTTGTCACCATTGGTGACGTAACCGAATTGCCGTGAAAAAAAAACAGAAGTATTTGTGGTTCTTCCACTGCGATTTAGCCCGATGGAAAAGTGGGACTTTTAAAGTCCCACTGCTTTACAGAGTGGGCAGTGGGATGAGGTAGCTCAACCCATGAATGTTCTGCTGCTAACGGGATGTGTGTCAACCTTACTGTTGGTGTATATTCCAAAATATCATGTTCACTATCATGATTTTCACTGTTTATGCTGTTTATACTTTTTCTCCCTCTCTCTCTCTCTCTCTCTATGTATATATATATATATATATATATATATATATATACATGCATGCATGTGTGTGTGTGTGTGTATGTGTGTGTGTGTGTGTGTGTGTGTGTGTGTGTGTGTATGTCTATATATATTTTTTTTCTCCCTCTCTTTCTATATATGCTGTGTGTGCGTGTGTGTGTGTGTGTGTGTGTGTGTGTGTGTGTGTGTGTGTGTGTGTGTATCTATATATATATATATATATATATATATATATATATATATATATATATATATATGGATTCACTTCAGAAGACTGAAAACCCACATTCTCAAATCCCATAAGACTGACACCCAAAATCCTGAAAACACAAAATCCTGAATCCCAAAAAAACTGAAAACACACAGAATACAAACACTGACTATAGACAAGACAAAGCATATTACTTTCCACCAAGTATGAGTAGGAGGGCAAGCACCCCTGCACCCCCCATGAGAGGGGGCTGCACACCCCATGCCCCCTGCTACTTAAATATATCAACTCTGAGATCACACTCTACAGAAAAAAAAATGGTGAACATACCATTACATGTTTCATGACTGTCTGTTGTAACCTTAGTAATGTTCCCTTCTAACTTGCTATACTACAACATAACATGTTAATGTAGTGAAGTGCAATTTCGGAGTTGATATATTTAAATAGCAGGGGGTTTGGGGGGCAAAGGCCCCCACATGGTGGGGGTGCAGGTAGGCTTGCCCCCCTGCTCATACTTGGTGAAAAGTAAAATGCTTTGTCTTGTCTTTGTTTCTCTGTGTGTCCTTGTACTGGAATATAGTCAGTATTTGTATCCTGAGTGTTTTCAGTCTTTTGGGATTCAGGATTTTGAATTTTCAGGATTTTGCATTTTCAGGATTTTGGGTATCAATCTTATGCGATTCGAGATTGTGGGTTTTCAGTCTTCTGAAATGAATCCATATATATATATATATATATATATATATATATATATATATATATATATATATATATATATATATATATATATATATATATATATATATATATATATTTAGATATATATATGTATATGGGTCCCCTTTATAACGTTGAATTATCGTCATATCGAACCATGACCGGCAAGGCATAACACTGAAAAGTTACTACATCATAAGTGCATAATACTGAAAATTTATACGATCAAGTTTTGTATAGCTGAAAATGTTATGTGTTTATTGTTGAGTTTGTTAGTTATGTGTTATCACTTAGTTTGCAGTTTGCTGTGAGGTAGTATGACAGATGGTACGTTTTGCAGTTGTGAAGTAGTTCTAATGTTCTGTATTCCAAGTTTTTCAGGTAATGGGTAAATATTGCTAATTTTGTCTGATAGATTTATTGATGTTAAGTTATTGTTGTGATAATTGCCGGGATAAATGAGTAGGGTAGGAAGTTTTTATTTGCTACTTTGTTTGTGTTTTCAGGACAATACAGGTGAGTCATTTAGACTTTATTTTTACGTTTCGTATGGAGATTTAAATATAGTGGGGATTTGGATATTAAATTTTCTCCGCTGTAGTGTGATCTCAGAGTTTGTATACTTAATTTACAGGGGTCGTGGGGGCAGAGCTCCGCACATGGGTGGTGCAGGAGGGCATGCCACTCTTCAGAAACATAGTAAAGAGTGTGTTTGCTGGTTTAGTTTTGTTTTAGTTAGGGGAGGTGTTTGTGAGTTGTCATTTTAAGTGTTATTCGATGAGGTGTATTAAGGTTTAAGTGTTCATGTTCAGTGTTTTTGTTGTTTTAAGTTGTCAGTGTTTTGGATTTTCGATGTCCCTCTCTGGGTGTTTTGTGGTTCAATGTTACGATAATTCAGGGTCTTAAAGCAGATATATATATAGATATATATATACATATATATATATATATATATATATATATATATATATATATATATATATATATATATATATATATATATATATATATATATATACACACACACACACACATATGTGTGTGTATATGTGTGTACATGTAATCTTGTTTTATTTATCATTACCTTAACTCCAGCTAAAACTCAAATCAACATTAGCTACATGACATAGTCCTTTTAACTGACTTGAGTCCTTTTACCACTGATGAGTTATTCTAGTTTCTATCTTAAATGAACACTAATATTTTTGTTACTGACATAGGTTTATAGGTTTATAGGAGATTACTAGGCTAACAGTTCAAAGACCCTTGCAATCCTAGCTATTATTACGATTTTACTTGATTTTTGATCCCTAAAGGCTAAAGGATGACTTAGGTTTGTTCCTATGCCTTTGAGAATTTTACAGACTGTCCTGCCCATAACAGACATAAGCTATGCCACATAGAAGGACTTCCTCACCACTGTGTACACATTGTGGTCAAAGTTCAGTCTACTATATAATTGTGTATGTAGATCACTCACCTCTGGGACTATTCTTAATGGTTTATTTATTTTATTTATTATCATTTGTTAACTGGGTTGATCCAACTGAGCCATGGGCCCATTTTCAGTGGAGACCCGAAAAGAAAAGCTCCAGATACAGTAACAGTTAATCAAAAAATAGCACTACGAAAAGTACAATAGATGAGAAGTAATTACATACAGTTGAGATAATAAACAATAAAATACATTTGTACACCAGTTCAAAGTAATCAATCACAATAAAAAGCAGGGATAATTCCATACAGAAGTATTTACATGAGACATTATATAAATGTTTTAAAGTAGGAAGGTGTTAGTAGAAGGAAGAGAGAAACAGAGGATAAAAAGGTAGAAAGAGTGGGGAAGAAAAAAAAGGTGAGAGTAAAATGAAGAAAGAAACATGGGAAAAAAGGGAAATGGGGGGGGAGAAATATAGAAATTAGAAGAGAGGAAAAGAAAAAAAAATAGGGTAATTAGGAAGAAACAATAATACGGTTTGCTATTAATGTTGTAACTTTCAGAGGTATTTGACTTCCCAAATGATAAAATCATGCATTTTGTTGTACTTAGTTGAAGGCCACAAACTATTTGTCTGAGTCAAACCCTTCTGAAGGATATCTACATCACTGATGGATTCAGCGATTGCCTCCATCTTGCAGTCTTCAGCAAACTCAGTCAGCCAAAGGCCTTCTAGATTAGCCTTGACTTCAGAGAAGTATATTATGAAAAGGAGAGGTCCCATCACTGAACCCTGTGGTACATATACCATTAGTAACTAGCCTCTTGGTAGATCTGAGTTATCACACTCTAATACCATATGTCCTGTCCATGAGCCATTTGGCTATCCATCTGGTGATGTAGGAATTTAAGGCAAATTTACTGAGATGACCTATAATATCCAAGTGGAGAATTGTGTCAAATGCATTAGCCAGGTCAGGGTACGCAGTATGCAGTGTTTTACCCTCATCCATGACCCTTGTGTCTTTCAAAGAAGTCCACCAGATTGATCAGGCATGACTGCCCTTGACAAAGCCAGACTGGTTTGGGTCAAGTGTTTGGAGATTTCCTATGTCATTATCTATCAGGTCCACTTGTAATTTCCTGGGTCTGTTAATGTTCCTCCTTTATGCAGAGGGATGGCTGTTGATGCCTTCCACTCCTCAGTGACAAAGCCAGTCTGGAGGCTGTGGTTAAATAGAGATCCTAGTGGGTATGACAGGTCCTGTTTCAAGCTATTTAAAAGGCATCCTGGGATACTGTTGGGACCCATGGAAGCCATGTTTTTAGCTTTGGAGAGCACAATGGCAATCTGCTGTTTTATGACAATTGGTAGAGGAATGGTGGAGGGTGTTTCTAGCAGGGTAACTGAAAGTGATGGAGAGGTGAAATTTGAGCTAAATTTATTGGCCAGCAGATTTGCTATATCTTCTGGCTAGCTACAGGTGAGGCCGTCCACAACTAACTCTGTATATTGCTGGGTTTTGCTCTTATGACTGATGATATAACTGAAAAATGCCTTATGGTTATCCTTAGCTTGGAAGGCTATTTTTGCCTCAAAATTTCCTATTGAATGAGGGAATTTTTGCACTGTTGTGCATATTCTCTCTTAGTTCTAGACAGGATTTTCTTTCTTTTGTTGTACAACTTATATACCAGTGGTTCACCAGGGTGGCTTGTTTTTGCAGTTTGCCCTAAGCTTAATTTGGTCTGGTACTGCTGTTTCTATGCAATTGATTATATTGTCATACAGGGCTTTTCTGTATGCCTCCACATAGGTTTCTGTATTTCCTGGGTCTGGGAGAGCTTGGACATTAGCCATGTGATAACATAACAAGAGGTACTTTGCCTTAGAAAAGTTCTTAAAAGATTTGAGGTTTGGTGGGAAGTTTAGTTTTTATTTAATTCATGGGAAACTGCTTTATGATCCAATCTAACCAGTGAGTACATTACACTTGGGGGAGGTGCAACACTCTCCTATATTTGTGAGTACCAGTGCTAGGAAATTTACACCCCTAGTGGGAGTGCAGACTAGCTGCTCCAGGGCACTTATGCTGACAAAGTCTAGAAAACTTTTGGTCGTTTATGCTTCCCAGTTGTTGAAATCAACCATGAGTATAGTAGTGGCTGAATGGTAAGTGATTCTAGTAAATTCCATATGAGGTATAGTTTTCTTTCTTCACGGTGGAGGACCTATAGCTACCAAGGATATGCTAAGGGATTTTGCCTGTGGTTAGTTGAACATGAAGTAGCTCAAGTATGTCTTACTGTTTGACCAGTCTTTTGGTGCGGTCATCCTTTATGTAGATGGATACACCTCCACTTTTTGTCCTTTCATGTTCAGTGGGTGGTCAGAATGTGTAAAAGGCCTTCCACGGCTTTGAAGCATGTCTCAGTAATTGCACAGATGTCATCATTCTCCAGTGTGAGGAGTGCTTGCAGAGAGTGTAATTTTGTGTTGAGACTGCTAGCACTAAGTAGTAATACCTTTAGCTTATCATGAATAGATTTTGCTATTTTGGAAGGTTTATCTTTTTGTCAATGCCTAAAAAAGGCAATATAGGGGCAGGTAATGTTTTGGCCAATATCCAAAAGTCTAGTGGTGATAGGTGAAGATCATCCCTGGCAAAGGACTGTGACATGTCAACCATGTTTTCCCAGGCTGACAAATATTGGACCCCCTTGGAATGACACCAGTAGCTAAGACAATTATGAAAGTCAATCAGTTTCAGTTGGTATTGTGATATCATCCTTGGAGATGGTGGAATGCTGCTCAGTGCTAGGCTCATACCCAACTGCGACACATATTCTGAGAGCTCACTCATGGCTCTCTTCATATAGTCCAGGGAGGCATGTCTTAGGTTATTTTACACCCTCATGGACTATGAATGAGTCATACTGGTACTTGGATTTACTGACTAGAGTGCTTGCATGATATGGCAAATCCTGGCCCCTGATAAACAACTAACTATAACCTTCTCCTTATCCAGCCTTGTGAGAGGGACATCAGTGTGTCTCACAAGGGAGTCTCCTATGACCAACATATTAGGTTGTGTGATGTTACTCCTTATGGGCTTGGTAGCTGAGACACTATGACATGTAGTTTTATGTGTTATGGTGGGAGTTGTCTTGTTTGTGTGCAAGCAGAGTTTCTGAGGACTATGTTTGAGAAGCTTTTGTGTTTTGGTTTACATGTGAGCACTTCCGAATATCTTTGTCTATGTTTCTGGTCATTAGTAAGTGTGGTGAGCTGTTTGTGTGTGCATGTATGTGTGTGTTTGTGCTTGCGTGCGTGTATGTGCATGTGTGTGTGTGCGTGTGTGTGTGTGTGTGTGTGTGTGTGTGTGTGTGTGTGTGTGTGTGTGTGTGTGTGTGCGTGTGTGTCACTGACAACCTGTCTGGCATGTTTTTGTATCTGTATGTGAGAACGTTGCCTCCAGTGACATTGTGTAACTACATCTCTCACATACTGTATTCATCTGTTTCAGTATTAAGTGGTTGTCAGTAAACATCAGGCAATTGCCTCAGGAGGCCCATGTCCACCAAGCTGGATACAGAGATAGCAGAAAAGTGCCTGTTCATGGTTGCAGGACCTTAATACGTGCTTTATAAGGGAATAAAATGGAATTAGGGATGGAAGCTTATAGTGTGATCTACAGCTATGCTGCCCAGTGGCAAACCAGTTGCTCTTTGAGCAGCAGTAGTTCTGAGTACTCTAATAATATAAGATAGAGCTAACTAAATGCAGCAATCCTGCTCAGCATGCAAACCAGTTGCTCCTTGAGTAGGGTGGAAGTGTGGAAATTTCAGAAACAGTTCCTATAGGGAAAAGCACAACTTCAAGTGATTGCGTATATACAGGGTACTGCTGCACTAAGAGCAGCATTGAGCAAATGCAACGCTTCTATGCAAGCAGAAAACAGCAAGTTGTAAACTAGGTATGTCCCCAGCCCAATTAGGTAAGCACACAATAAGCTTTCCACCAGCAATTATCAGCTCAGAGAGTTGTAGTCAGCCTTCTCTTGCCACAAGACCTTAACCCTCTTAATGTAAAATGAGTGGTTTGGAACCCAAGTGTTAGGGAACCACAAAACTAGATGCATGAAAGCACTGAAAAAAGCAGAAACAATGTATTTATAGTACTGCAATTGCAGAATATATGTAAAGCAAGTTTTTAATGAAGTTAGTATTACATTTCTTCAATTTTTTATAAATGATTTCCATTTCATTGTATAATGTGGTGTACATGAAATCCATGCCATTGTTTTAAAAAAATGTGACTTTCTTTGATCATTGTGTTTTCAGGTAGTGATGGGAATGCTTCGGTGATGAAAGATATTTTCTTTATTTGACCAAATCCTCCACCTGTTGGCATTTAAAGCATGTGAGTCACTAAGGAGGCTCCTTATACCACATTATTCATTCTTTTATGCTTCCCCACATGCAACAATATGAGCTGCTGTCCCCTGCATGGGAAGCCATGCCCGTGTCTTTCCTGACACCAGTGACATACAACACGATGGGTCTCTGATCTCCAGCTGATGACATGTTAATAGTGCAATCATTCTAGCCAGACTAGAATCGCCATCCTTTCCCCAAGAATAGTACCTGATCCTTCCTGGTTGCACTGTCAGACACCTGAGACATTAGTCAAACTTGCAGAGTCCGGGTTGTACTTAGAGTACCACTCCTCAGTACCATTAGTGGAGGCACATTTTTTTTTTTTGATTGGTTAGTGGTTGTTAAGTCTTTTGAAGCGTTTGAGTGTCATAGTTGCTTTTAGTGATGGTGTCACAGGTCTGTATAGTAGGTTGATTCCATATATAGTTTTTAATTTTATTTTAATGACTTTATAATAAATTTGGTCTTGTATAATTGTGTTTTTGTTTAGTTTGTAGTAATTTTGAATTTCTATAAACTTTAGTTGAATTTTTATTGCTTTTTAGTCATACTTTCCCTCTATTCTGATTGGTATTTTTAATTGTTTTATGAATATTTTAGATGAATTTTGGATGTAATGATGTCGTTTTTCAATATTTTCTGCTTTGTTTAGGTGGAGTGATTTTTATAGTTCTGTTAGCTGTTCTATAGTTTGGCTTTTTTATGACTTTGGCAGTTTGATATTTTTTTCATTGATATGAATGAGAGACAGATTTTTCATGTATATATTATGTTAGGTTGTGTTTATGTGCATCTGATTATTTATTTGCTTTGACTAATTTGTTATAATATTCTCCTTTGGATTCAGAAAGAATCCCACCATGGTCAGGAAGAGATGTGGCCAAAAGGGTCTCTTTCTGCTATCTCAGAAAATGCAATCCAGATACATTAGCCAAAATGGGGAAATACGTCATTATCATGTAATTTGTTTATTTCCTTACTGCATGATGATTATGAGAAGTGCAAATCAGCACTTCCCTGCGGTAAACACCTCTGACGACCTATGCATCATATTTCCCCGGGTACCGCCTCATTTACTCTCCCACACACATGTACACATTTAAACACAAAGGTAAATCCAAAAAACAAATAAGCAGAGAACGCCACGTGGAGCCAAAATTCAATAAAAATTTTTATTGTGTAAAAACAAATATAAAACCTTCATAAGCACTTTCAAGCCATCTGCTCTTCTTCAGATCGAAGAAGAGCAGATGGCTTGAAAGCGCTTATGAAGGTTTTATATTTGTTTTTACACAATAAAAGTTTTTATTGAATTTTGGCTCCGTATGCTCTGCTTATTTGTTTTTGATTTACCTTGAGTTTGGCAGTGGACCTAGGTGCAAGAGAGTATTTTGTTCATATCACATTTAAACACACACACACACACACACACACACACACACACACACACACACACACACACACACACACACACACACACAAACATACACACAAACCAACATACTATATATTATATCTTACCTGCTCCTGAGTATCATTTTATTTTGTCCCTTCTTCTCATAAATCAAAGATGATTACAGTCAATAATGCCAGACAATAGAATTTCATCCTTTATATACTTCAGAAAGTGCATTGTGATGAATCACTTGTTGCTCTGCTAGCTGTTTAAGTGCAACAGTGAAATATTCAAAAAAATCTCCCTGGAGTCATTTAGTGCTCCTCATGGTTTTGTTCAGAAGTCTTCAGTATCACTGCTTCAGTCAGAGCTCCCCCCCATCCTTTACAATTTTTCTTGAGTTTGCAAGTATGGCCCAAAGCAACCCTCTCATTTAGTAAAGAGAACTAAAGGTGTGGCCTGCTCAGGAACTGCTTTCTGTGCTAGAGCTACAGAGTTTGAAGCTTTTTCTTCTGTGGTTTTGAAATAATGTCTTTTAGTGACTTAATGTACAACTTAAAGGCCATTGCTGGTATCTACCAGTGGTACTAAGGACTACAGCTCTGTACTGAGACTTAATGTACAACTTAAAGGCTATTGCTGATGTCTACCCAGGGTACAGAGGAATACAGTTCTGTATACTGTTAGTGTATACTAACATAGTATCTATATATATATATATATATATATATATATATATGTGTGTATATGGATTCCATACACTTGGTTGAATTGCATTTAGTCAAAAATGATTCCAGGTATTGCACTTCACTGAAAGCTCACTCGACTGAAAGTTCACTTGTTCAAAGTTCATTTGGTCGAAAATGGAATATAGTCTCTGCCCCACTATGGAACCTTGCTGGCTAGGCTTACGTAGGCCCTTGGGCCAATAACCTAGTACCTGCCTATGAACCTAGCTATGAACCTATATATATATATATATATATATATATATATATATATATATATATATATAGATATATAGTTTATATATATATATATATATATATATATATATATATATAGATATATAGTTTTATATATATATATATATATATATATATATATATATATATATATATATAGTTTTATATATATATATATATATATATATATATATATATATATATATATATATTATATGTATAGTGTATTCTGTATACCAGGTTAGTGGCACAGCACAATGCCTCAGAGATCATCCATGTGCAACTAACAACAGGCAAAACTGCAATTCAAATTGTAGCTTGCTACAGATCACCCACCATGACCCAGGACCCACATTCCGCATTTCTGAAGACAGTGGAAAATATGAAGTTACTACCAAATGGCCTAATATTGGGTGATTTCAATTACCCAGACATTATCTGGGAGAACTTCTCAAGTACTAACTCCCTTGCCCAGTGCTTCCTAGAATTTATAAACTCGAACGCCCTGGATCAACTGGTCAACACCCCCATCAGAGGTGACAATATATTGGACCTGGTCATCACCAACATGGGCGACCGGTGTTCTACACCGGAGGTCAAACCCTCGCTGGTTAGATCAGACTATAGACTAATCACTCTGGATATCCACATTCCGCCCTCAAACACAATCAAGGAAACCACCATGAAAAACTTTTCAAAAGCAAACTTCATGTTACTTAAGACTGAGGTGGAAAGGTTCACAGCTCCCATGCTAAAGGACAACGCTATCCAAGCTGCTGAATTCCATACAAAGGCACTCTATGAGCACCTGCAAAAATGCATGGATCGTGCTATCCCAAGCAAAATCAAGACTCACTCCTCCAAGAAAAGGAAACCAGTCTGGTGGACCCCTGTCATAAACAAGCTATACAATAGAAGGAGGAAACTAGTGCAGAAAAGAGTAAAATCCCAAGAAGGAACGACATCCCTGATCAGTATCAGCAAGAAACTACGATCCCTCATAAAATCATCCAAGGCTAGCTTCAAAAGAAAAATTGCCAGTGACTCCAAAGATAACCACAAAGCGTTCTTTAGCTATGTCAAGAACCTAAGTGGAAACTCTCAGATCTGCTCTGAGTTAGTGCAGAATGGCACAAAATACACTGAACTGACTGATATTGCCAACATTCTGGCAGACAGGTTTAGTGCAAACATCACCCCCCTCTAACCCCCTAAAGGGCCCATAACCATACCAGAAGAATGTAGTGCCTCGGCAATCACTGACACACAGGTTAAAACAGCCCTATCCAAAGCCAAAAATGCAGCTTCAATGGGACCAGAGGCTGTGTCTTACATGAGCTCCAAAATGAACTAACCTCTCACTTAAACACAATGTTCAAACTCAGCCTCTCTACAGGCTATGTATCCATAGAGTGGTGCACAGCACCAGTTATCCCGCTCCACAAAGGTGGAGCCACAACGGACCCCGGGAACTATTGCCCTATAAGCCTGACTAGCCTGGTCTGCAAAGCTATGGAGTGTGTCATCATGGAATTCATTAACAGAGACATTGGGAATCTTCAAACATTGGACCCTACCCAGTTTGGCTTTGTTAAGGGCAGATCATGCCTCCTAAACCTGGTGGACTTCATTGAGACAGTTACCAAGGCTGTAGACGAGGGAAAGGAGGTCCACACAGCCTACCTAGACCTTTCAAAGGCTTTCAACACCATTCTCCATTCTGGTATTATAGACAAGCTCACCAGCCTGAACATAAACCACTACGTCACGAGATGGGTTGCCAATTGATTCATGGATAGAACCCACACCGTGAGAGTTGCAGGATCTAGGTCCAACTCTAAACCAGTTACAAGTGGCGTCCCCCAGGGCACAGTCCTGGGACCCCTCTTGTTCGTGAATATACTTCTCAGAGGTACAGGCAAGCACAGGAGGACTATGGCTGACCAAGTTCACAGATGACTGCAAACTGGGGGCCATAAATGACTCTCCAGCTGATACAGACATCGTCCAGAAGGGTCTCACTGAGACGGATACCTGATGTCAAAATCATGGCCTCAAGTCAAATGGCAAAAAGTGCATAGTCATCCCCTTTGGAATAAACAAAGTACCCATGAACTACCACATACGTGGTAGTCCCCTAAATACAGAAAATGTAATAAGGGATCTGGGGACCCAAGTAGATAGTAATTTCTCCTTTGATAATCATATTGCCAAGGTAGTTAGACAATCCTTCTATGTGGTCCACCTAATCACAAGAGGGTTTGCATTTAGAACAAAAGAGGTTATTGTGCCCTTCTACTCATCACTCATCAGACACATCATAGAGTACAATGCCCCATTTGGGATGTACCTTACAAAACACCTGCAAGAGCTGGAAAGACCACAGAAGTACCTCACCAAGAGGATTACTGGCTTCAAGCATATGCCCTATGCAGCCTGACTGAAGAAACTCCAGCTGTACTCAGTTGCATACCACTTACTCAGAGGTGATCTCTGCCTGACATACAAGGCCATGTCCAACCCAGAATTGATGGACATGCTCCACTTAAAAAAAAAAATAAAACAAATCCCAAAGAGCCACATGATCTTGGGATCTAAACCTCACCACAATGATAAATAGGGTGTACCAGAGGGATAGATTCCTGTCCCAGAGATGCCCCATGCTTTGGAACAGGATTCCAAGCTACATTAGGCAGAGACCCTCACTAACACTTTTTAAGAGAAACCTTGACGAGTGGATGGGAAACAGAAACTTTACCCCGGGGATCACTGCAGTGGCTCTGCTGGACAGAGGCACAGAGAACTAATGGGTCTGCTGGACCAAGGCACAGGGAACTAATCTAAGGGGGTGGTATAAGTCAACACATTCTGGCTAGGCTTATAGATGCCCTTAGGCAGATAGCCTAGTATTTTCCTATGAACCTATGAACCTATAGTGACTTAATGTACAACTTAAAGGCTTTTGCTGATGCCTACCTGGGGTTCAGAGGACTGCAGTTCTGTACAGTGACTTAATGTACAACTTAAAGGCTATTGCTGGTGTCTACCAGTGGTACAAAGGACTACAGCTCTGTACGGTGACTTAATAAACAACTTAAAGTCTATTGCTGATGTCTACCCGGGGTACAGAGGACTACAGTTCTGTATAGTGAATTAATGTATAACTTAAAGGCTATCTGTGGTATCTACCAGATGTATAGCTTAAAGGCTATTGCTGGTATGTACCAGATGTATAGCTTAAAGGCTATTGCTGGTATCTACCAGTGGTACTGAGGACTACAGTTCTGTACAGTCACTTAATGTACAACTTAAAGACTACTGCTGATGTCTACCTGGGGTACAGAGGACTACAGTTCTGTACAGTGAATTAATGTACAACTTCAAGGCTATTGTTGATGTCTACAGGGTACAGAGGACTGCAGTTCTGTACAGTGACTAAATGTACAACTTAAAGGCTATTGCTGATGTCTACCCAGGGTACAGAGGACTATAGTTCTGTACAGCTACAATGTACAATTTAAAGGCTATTGCTAATGTCTACCTGGGGTACAGAGGACTACAGTTCTGTACAGTGAATTAATGTACAACTTAAAGGCTATCGCTGGTATATACCAGTGGTACAGAGGGGACTACAGCTCTTTATAGTGACTTAATGTACAACGTAAAGGGCATCACTGGTATCTATCCCCTGAACGCACTAACAGGCACACTCATAAATTCAGACACATACACCTGCCCTACTTATCACTTGATTAACCCCCTCAATGCAACCACCCAGGCAGATATAGTCTCTCCCACACACGCCCACGTGTGCATACACAGACAGACACACACATACACACACACACACACACACACACACACACACACACACACACACACACACACACACACACACACACACACACACACTCTCTCTCTCTCTCAATCTCTCTCTCTCTCTCTCTCTCACTGGGAACTTCTCATCACTCTGCATACACTCATACATGCTGCTACACACATATACATACATACACACACCCACACAACTAACTGTCTGCTAAACTCCTTGGCACTAACCACTAATGTGACTCACCCACTGAAATTAATGGTAGAATATGAACTTTTGTTTGTGTTCATTAACTGGCCTGTTTGAGCAAACTTACTCATTCGATGCTGGGTAAATGCCATCCTGCAGGCATTAACTAAGGGAAGAGCAGATAGCTAATTAGCATAAACAACATTCCTAGAATGCCTCATTAGCATTTGTGCTAGGCCACAGAGATAGCACACTTCAGTGCCACACCTCTTTGTGCTATGGCATTATGGTAGGGCTATCTCTGAATTGGAAATGGTTACTGACAGAGTTAAAAAATGCCTACTGCTGGCAATAAACATTCTGAATTCCAGGCTCTGTGTTTACAGTGCAGTGATTTTTATTCTTGTTTCTGCTTTTATGTTTTTATTATATATACTGCATTTTGCCTTTACAGTCTAAGGAACTTGTTTTACACTGGCGTTTATTACAGTTTTTTTTATAATCTAGAGAGGTACAACTCCACCTTGCTTTGTTACTTTTATTAGGACTGCACCAATCACGTATGTTTCTAAAGAATATGGTTTTAGGTTGTTTGCACAATATTTTTTTGATGACTTTTTTGTAGGAAAGTTAACTTTTTATGCAATTTAGTTGTTAGTGAGGATTATGCTATGATTTATAATTTCAATATTTTACTTTTTTTTTTGTTTAGTTTTTTTCAGTTAGCATAGATATTTATATATGGGTAGATTTTGTTGGCAGTGACATTTTCAGAATGTTTAGTTACTATTATTTTCCCCCTTATTTATAAACCACTTTTCATTCATGTATGGGTAGATTTCACTCTTAGAGTTTAACTTATGGTTTCAACCATGATGTTTCTTCAGGGTACTTGTTTGGCATTTTCTGGGATCATTGTGAATGGGAGATGCTGTCTGTGTTTTACCTTATACTTTTTTATTTCCAAAAAAATGGCTAAGCAAAAACGTAACTGAAAAACTTGTAATAAAACGAGCAAAAATAATAAAAAACTCCAAGCTTTAATAAAATCACATCCAGTAAGTGCTTTCATCTATATAAAGACTTATTCAGACTGAATGTTGTAAAATACATACACTTTTAAATAGCAATCATAATTAACATTCCTCACATCAGCTAATGACAATTCTGCCGTGTTTAATGCCTTAAACTTTTTCTTTTTAAAAACACTTTCTTTATCATTCAAACCAAGAGCATTGCTGGCATCTAAACATATCTGCCAGCAATACTCTTTCATATCTAATTCCTGCTCTGCATCAGACCTAATCAAATAGTCAGGAACATTGTTTATAACTAAAAACATGGGCAAGCCTTTACATCCCATACCCCATGCATTGTTGAGATCACATTTTTCAATAGCATGCAATTGCTCATAAATTCTCTTATTTAACTCTCTGGCAGTCCTTCCTATATAATATGCTGAGCATTCCATACAGATTGAAAGATAAACCACATACCTAGATTTGCAGTTATAATATCCTTTTATAAAAAAAAGGTTTTCTACCATTTATCTTCACCTCTTCTATACTCACTAATAAACTTTCACAATAGTTACAATTATAACAATTGTACATGCCTTTATTATTATTGTTAGACAAGACCTCATTTGTATTTTTATTTAATTTAACTTGAAAAATGTCTTTAAAATTTTTACCTTTTTTGATTACAAAAGCTGGCCTCTCACTTACTTTTTTCCTTAACTTCAGCAAAACTACTTAATATTCTCCAGTTATTCTGAAGAATTAATGTTATACTTTTTGAATCCAACAAATGTTGCAAAGACATGCTCAGGTTATAATCATTTGCCCTTTCAGCCCTTGAAACTTCGCCTTCTTTTTCCTTACTTATACTAATAACCTCTTCAAATTTTTCTTGTATAACCTTAATCAGGTACCCTCTAGCTGCAAATTTTGAGCATAAGGCTGCCCCTTCCTCTAAAATAAGTCATCATCATCAGTTAATTGGCTTGCCCTTAATAGTTGTCCTTTGACTATATTGTATTTCATATGAACAGGATGCATACTACTGTATTTTAAGTAAGAATTATGTTGAACATTTTTTTAAAAATTTTTGCCTTAAACTTCCCTTCATTTTTGTAAATGTTAACATCTAAAAAATGAATCTTGTATAAATCATATTCATACGTAAATTTGAAATATTCACAGGCAGATTTGACATATTGAAAAAATAAATTCAAATCAGTTAATTCACCTCTCCAGACAATAATTAAATAATCAATAAAATGACCATAGTAATAAATATTGCATGAAAAATTAATTTTCAAAATATACTCTTTTTCCCAAGCAGAAATAAAAAATTAGCATAGCTGGGTGCCATGGCAGCCCCAAATGGCAACTCCATTTGCCTGTTGGAAAAAAGTAGAATTAAATTAAAAAAAATTATAACACAAAATCACATCCAACATTTCAATAATTAAGGATATTTCTTCTGAAGAAAAAAGCTAAGAGCTGTATAGTTCATTTTTGACCATTTCCAGATCCAAATCATTGGTTATAACAGTATATAATGACTGTATATCCAATGCCACAAGATAATCACCATCCAATACATCAAGATTGTTAATAATGTTCTTAAAGTCAAAAGTGTCCTTAATACATTAAGTACTTCTCGTCACCACTTTCTGCAATGTTTTGTCAATAAAAATGGCCATTTCTTCAGTTTTGCTCCTCCCCACTTGCCACTAGATGCCTAAGTGGGGGATTATCCAAGTCTTTATGCAGTTTTGGGAGACCAAATAAGTGGCTAATTTTAGGATATTTATTAATCAAACTAGCAGCCTCACCACTAGACAATATTCCTTCACATGTCCATTCTTCTAATAACAATCCACCAAGCTATAGGCTCTTTTAATGTCCAAGAAGCTAACTTTTTTTATAAAGCTTCTCTTCCATTAGCATTCCTTCCATTTTATTTATATAAAGAGCTTTATCCATGATGACCAGAACATTTCCTAGACTAGACCAGGAAAATTGACTAGAGCAATTTTCATTGACAAAACATTACAGAAAGTGGTGACGAGAAGTGCTTGCTGTATTAAGGACACTTTTGACTTTAAGAACATTATTAACAAGCTCGATGTATTGGATGGTGATTATCTTGTGACATTGGATATACAGTCATTATATACTGTTATACCCAATTATTTGGAGATACAAACAATATTAGTGAGAGTTGGTGGTCCATGGACAATACACAAGGTATAGCTTCCCAGGTTGCACATGAATAACCCTATAGTTCTACTCCTCCAGTATCAGCTGTAAACACATATAGCACTATGACTGCTCATGGCTGTTGTCTATGTTATGGATGATGATGGTCTGCAGGCACCTGATATAGGCTGCCCATTTGGAAGCATACAAATGATCTTGTAGTTCTACACCTTCATGTTAGGGACATCATAAAGTCCTGAGACCACACACCACCACAGTGGGCATTATCAATGGTTATAAAATAGGTGCATAGGTAAGTACTAGGCTAGCTGCCCTTGTGGGCAATTTTTAGCATAGTGAATTTCCCCAAAGTTGAGAATCAAACCTGGTACCTTGTGGTTATGAGGAAATCACCCTAACAATTATGCTAACCCTCCCTACACATGACAGCTCATCCCCATCAGTGGAGGATGTGATCCTTATCTCTTCACAACATCCTACCATAGTAAGTGTATACTGAAATAACCTCTCTTATTCTACCCCATATACAATGCTGCTGTCACCTGTCACTGTGTGCCCCTACCTGAGCAAGTGATAATGACTTTGCCTTGCTCATCTTCTAACCTGAATAGGTATGGTTATAACTGGTACGCAGTGGTCAGTAAATGCACTGGCTTGCATACCCTGTGTATAGTAATGAATGTATTATTTTATTCTGTTTACTCTGTGTCATGGCCCATAGCTGTAGATTTGATGCCAGCTCATTTCCAGAAGCAGAATATGCTATGTTTGCCTCTGCCTCATGTGTGGTACCGCTGCTGCCTGTTCAGCCCCATACTCTGCACCTTGTTCTTCTGCTGCTGATGATACTGCCATAGTTGATCCCGCTAAGATGCTTCCCTGCTGCACCTGCTCTTTTTGCAGTTTCATACTGTGTAACATGGCATATACCATGGACATTGTATTTTAAGAGTTAGGCCCATATTGTAGCACCCCACCTGTTATTTAGCTAGGTTTTTATGGCTAAGAATGACTCCTGTGTTTGTGTTTGTAGTTCTTGTAAAGTAGTGGTGGCACATATCAGAGTAGAATCATCTACATACTGAATGGCTGAGGCATGTGGAGCTGAGGTATAGAATTTGTTTGTAAATATTTAGAAGTATATGGGGAGCCTAGTGTGGAGCCTTGGGGAACTCCTAGGTCATGGGAAGAAGGGATGATAGACTTTGTTGCCAACATACTGCTTGCTGGCACCCAGATATGTAGTCCCGGAACCAGGCAAGAGTAAATTGGCTTAGATTCAGATCAGAGAGGACATTTAAAAGTTTGGTATGAGAGACCATACTGAAGGCTTTGTATAAGTCTAGAAAGGTAGAGGATGTGAATTTACTATTGTTTCTGTAATGGTTTACACTTAGTGAAAGACATTAGAGCAGTGGTAGTACTGTGTCATGGCCAGAAGCCATGTTGGGTATTGGATATTAGTTTGTTAATAAGCATGTACTCCAAGATTTGCTTATGAGCAATTCTCTCTAGTATCTTAGATAGAGGGGATAATATAGCAATTGGTTGACAGTTGGACAGGTCTGTTGAGTTGCCTGCTTTGTGTAGTAGAATAATGTGTGAAGTTTTCCAAATGGTACAGGTTTGTTGTTCAGATATGGATCTGTTGATAAGAATGGATACTGGGTAGGCAATTCCCTTGGCAGCTATTTTTCAAAATTCTGCTGGTAAGTTGTCTGCAGCTAGTGTAGTGGATTTTAATTTCTTGAATATTTTTTTTATTTTCCTGGTTGAGGCAGGTTGAAGGGAAAAGGTGGAATTGTTTTCTCAGTATAAAGGAGTATCTGGAATTTCAGTGGATCCTTGTATGTTAGAGAAGGCTAGAATAAGAATAACTTAAATCAAGTATTTATTGAATTGTGTAGAACCTGGTTCCCTGATGAGCAAAGTAAAAAATAAAATTGTTTGTGATTGGTGAGTGAGAGAAAATGCAGAAATTGCAGCTGTATTTGTTCTATAGCAATGTCTAGTAATAGGCCTCAGACAGGGCACTCAGCTTGATTTTTAATAAACGGCATGGGTGGCTGGCTGTTTTAAAGTGGCCGTTATACTATTTGCTTTACCTGCTAGATAGTGTAGGTTGAGGGAGAGCAAGTTAAACAGAGTATCAAGTTAAGATACTGGCTGCTGACAGGGTTCTATAGCTAAGATGGTTAAGGTTATGTATACCTATATTCCCACTGTGACTAGCAGTCTACACAGACTCCACATTTCCTGTTGTGGATAACACATTTCAGCTAGGACATATATGATCGCCCTGTGCACATGTTAGCTGCCCAATATCTGCTCATCACTGGGATAATGGTATGTAATGTTCAGACAATGTCTTCTGCAATGGCATGGATGGCTGTATCATGCATGCCATTAGCGCATGATGCTCTACTGCAGATGAAGCTCCAGTCATCTACTGACCATAGAACTAGGTGCTCTGAATAAGTTTGCATTGTGGTGCAGTAAGGTTTTTTTATACATTTATGAAAAGCTCTACTATGCTGGATGCCATCATTTGCATAATCCATATCTGTGTGTCTTATCCAGTTTGCTTCCTCATTTCCATACCGTTATACAGTCATTTGCTTGCACTGAATACCAACTCATTTTCAACCTTGGGTAGCCACATTGTCTTTGTCACACTGAATTACCCAAATCTGTGCATTGCCACAACTTGTGCTAATTTGTGCTGTGCATTGTGTTACACATTTGTAAGTACCACCCGCTAACTTTAATGAAATGTTAAGGATGGAGGTAAGCAGCTGATGTTATTCCATGAGTGTAGATAAACTTTTGATTATGATAAATAAAAAATGTCTGCACCTCTCTCTCTCTATTTTACATATATATATATATATATACACACACACACACACACACACACACACACACACACACACACACACACACACACACACACACACACACACACACACACACACACACATCATACAAATGCAATTAGTTCATTTCATAAATGAAAAACTCATGCAGTCACTCAGTATGTCATAGATTTCTGAGTCTGTATTATAAATATATATATTTTGCTTTAGTAATGAAAGCATATTTTGAAGATGTATAAATCTATTATTATAAATGAATATCATTTTTATGATTTTGAAAATCTTACAATGGATGGACAAGAATGAATCCTGTTTTTATTCCTAAATGGAAATTTCATTTTTGTTACCTGGATTTTGGAGATTTCTTTTTTCAAAGAGCAGTATTTAAAGTAAATAAATAAAATAATTGCTATTAGAATGCTCAATTTACTCATTAAATTATTTTGTACTTAAATGTACAATACATTAAAAGATGTGACATATTTTTATCCCTAAAGGTGAACACAACGTGAACACTCTTGATGGCAGTGAAGTGACAAGCAAAGTTGTTGACTATATTTTACATGAAAAGTATGTCAAAGCAACATCAGATAATGACATTGCACTGTTGAGACTGCAGAAGGCAGTAAATTACACACAATTTATTGTGCCCATATGTCTACCAGAAGTCCAGTTTGCTGTTAAAGTTCTATCCTCGGTAAAATTATCTACTGTGAGTGGATGGGGTAGATTGACAGAAAATGGTCCTACTGCAGCTATCCTTCAGCGAGTTGAAATTCAACGAGTTAAAACTCAAGAGTGCATTGAAATCAGCAAAATGAATGTAACCGAGAACATGTTCTGTGCTGGGTTCAAGGAAGGAAAGCAAGATTCATGTAAAGGGGACAGTGGTGGTCCTCATGCCTCTAAATACAAAAATACGTGGTTTTTAACTGGAGTTGTTAGCTTTGGAGAAGGCTGTGCACGTCAAAACAAATATGGAATATATTCAAGGTTGTCTAAATTTATTAACTGGTTAGATCAAAAAATGAATCAATAATTAATATGTTGGTTAACAATGCTTGAAATATTAATAAAATTAAAGTATGTAAGGGTTCTGTTTGAATAGTTTCTTTGTAGCTGCAAAAGTTAGTAAAGCAACAAAACATTATAAATATTGAGGAATTATTAACTGATGAAAAATGGCATGCACTAATATTAACTGTGATACTGAAACCTAACTGTACCTTCTTAGGAAGACAAATACTTGTGGATAGCAGAATCAGTCCATTATGAGTGTGTACGGAGGAAACCACATCACTCCGATCAGCAAATTATTACCCTAAATACTGGGGGTAAGTCTCCACCTTGCCAACCCTGGTCAGTTCTACTACTGCAAGTTACCACTTCCCACTCCGAATGGAATGCTTAGCATGGCCCATACTGCATTTGACTCTATAATTTATGTTATATACATGGACATTCTCATAGAAATGTGCAGTAACTCCAGCAATGTGAACCTCAGTTCAAAGTAATGAAAAGTGAAAAACATCAGTAATATGCATATAGGTAATGAACACTCGCTGTATTGACAACCTCTTCTTTCTTATTTCTATTAGAAGAGAGGAGTGTACCAGTATGCTTAACATGTACCTGAATTACACAATGTGAACTTTGAGCTAGTTAGAGACATGAATCACTGCACCTCTACCACATTTATAATGGACTGTCATCTTATGGTGGAGTTCAGTGGGATACTCAAAACAATGGTATGCAACTGCACTACAGTAAAATGAAATACTGACAAAAAAAAAAACAAATGCCATATCCTGTATGGACCTGTGGGTAGAATTAAATAAAATCTTCAGCAGTAATGTAATCACCTAGTAGGGATTGGACAATTAGTACAAAGATAGGGAAATACGATTCAGAGACAGGTGTGGCCATAATGAGATACACATCATTCTTGACTCATTATTATGTCTCCTAAGTGACTGCAACAGTCTGACAAAGCTAGTATTCCCCCTAGTGATCCAAATCATTATCCCCTCATTCTCACATGCACACACACACACACACACACACACACACACACACACACACACACACACACACACACACACACACACACACACACATTCATGCAGCATTTTTATGCCCCTACAGAAATGACATGCACACACATATCCAGTCACAACCACATACTAGTACCCCCACACTCACATCTTCACTGAGCTTGCCAGCACCACAAATGTTCCCATAGGAGTGAATGACTGAATGCTGTGATTTTACAGAGGCCACAAATAATAGTGTTATGATGTTTCACATATTAATTTCCAAGCTTTATTTCAAAACATAGTTATTGCTGAATAGGAATAAGCTGATTTAGTGCAAAATTTCAGTTTACTATCATGTCCACAAAGTGCCTTCCATTGTAGATGGCAACATCAAAAGGCTGTTTTCAAAGCAGATACACCTCAAACGGAAAGTCAGTGAACCACATCATCGAACATCAAATGCAACATTTTCTCCAATGGTCACATTTCCAAAACAGCAAATGTTGAACTGTCACTATTAACATGGTTTAACAAGGGGGCAGAACTTCTTCTTTTGGCTTTTCACAGTTAGGAGTCACCACAGCAGATCACCTGTCCACCCATAATTGGGAGTGGATATTTACGGTGGCAAGTTGCCAGCCCAGACTCCAACCTTCTACAGAAGGCACGCACTCATGCCTAGGGCCAATTTAGAGTGTGTAATCCACCTACAGCATGTCTTTGGAAGGAAACTGGAGCACCTTGAGGAAACCCACATGACTACAGAGAGGACATGCAGACTCCACACAGAAGTCACCCCAGCAAAGAATCGAACAGGAGAATCTCTTGCTGTGAGGCAGCAATGCTAACCGCTGGACCACCACAGCCACCTGACAAGGGGGCAGAACAATGTTTATATTTTCAGCACACCGGTTCGGTGATGTAAGAGTTCGACGAAAGGTACTTTGTGGACATGATAATAAACCAATATTCCATATAGAAATACCATGAATGTATGAAAAAAAATTATGAGTTGACTTTTTATATGGAAAAGATCATTTGTATGCCAGAAATGACTACTGTTTTACTTTGAGTTTGTAAATGGAAAATACCCTTATATTTCTGAAGTCAAGTTCTCAAGCTGAAAATGATCAGTTAATTGCATAGATTTAAAATTAATTTTACATATTTTTTAAATTCCTACATATATATATATATATATATATATATATATATATAGCTAATAAAATTTTGTAGATATATGCAGTCAAGGTTTTGCAACAGATAAAACATTTTGCAAAGAGTGTAGACATCAGCAATTCAAACACTAGGATGGAAAAACCATTCAAAACAAGTGTTTTACACATGTAGGTAAGCCACCTAATATATCCATTATCTATTATCATCACATCTGAGGACTCCATTACTCAAAGAAAAGGCAAAGAACTGTATTTTCCATTTATGTATTTTTTAATTAGCATTACCTCGAATGCCTGTATTACTCAGAAAAATGACAAAAAATAAGGCAGCACAGTGGTGCATGGTTAATGTTGTCACCTCACAGTGAGAGGTTCTCTGGTTTGATTCTTGGCTGGGGTGCCATCTGTGGAGAGTCTGCATGTCCTCACTGCATTTTGGTGGGTTTCCTCCCACATTCCAGAGACATGTATTTGGAGCATTTCTCCTTGGGCCTCCACTAAAAATAGGCTCTGTCCCAGTCACACTTTCGTGGTCAACAAATACATACTGTTTTTTGCAACAACATTAAATATTTGCCTTCCTCCTTTTACCAGTGATTTCAAATCAGGAAAGTACAGTTTAAAGACTTCTAAGCACCTGTGTTTCAGAAAGCAGAATAATGTATCTATTTTAGCTATCTGGAAAGATTCTTTTCTTAGCTAGATCTCCATTAAATCATGTTTTGCAAAATATTGTATTGGACTTAAACCTAAGTAGATAACCAGTTATTTATTATCTACAAAAAAAAAAAAGAAAGAAAGAAAGAAAAAGAAAGAATAAAAAAGACATTATATCCCTTGCATTCCTTTTCCTTGTAAGTACTGGATGTCTTGCATGACACATCTGTGTAGTTCAGCAACAGACACATTTACTTTGTAATATAGACTGTGGTAAAAGTTATAAACAATGCAATAACCCTTTTATCATATTACAGGCTCCATGACGCAAAAGGCTTCTTGAGCACTGAACATAGACATAGCAGTTTGTCCATTATTCATTCTGCAAAACCCAGATATACCTTCAGATTACAGAAATCAGGCTGTGATCCAGTGAAGCTAGGACAGTAAGAAAGCTAAAGGTCACCATTATTTTACATGTTAAGTAGTGCTTTTGCTGTTTAGCAAGTGTAGAATTAAAATAAATAGAGAATGTTTAAAGAAAAATGAAAAGTACGTGCACAAGTGCATGTCTGTGTGTGTGTGTGTGTGTGTTTATGTCTCTGTGTGAGTGGATTCTTACATTGGATGGAGCAGTGGTGCATTGGTAGCATTGTTGCCTAACAGCAAGAGGTTCTCCAGTTCAATACTTGGTTGCAGTGCCTTCTGTGTGGAGTCTGCATGCCCTCCTTGTGTTCATGTGCGTTTCCTCCAGGTGTTCCACTTTCCTCCCATGTTACAAAGACATGTATCTAGAGAATTTCTCCACTGAAAATTGGTTTGATTCAAGTTGGACTTTCCCGATAAACATATGTAAAATATATTTTTGCTGTATATTGAGTGGAAAATAACCAATTATTAAAAAAAAAAAAAAAAAAAAAAAATTGTGTGTGTGTGTGTGTGTGTGTGTGTGTGTGTGTGTGTGTGTGTGTGTGTGTGTGTGTGTGTGTGTGTGTGTGTGTGTGTGTGTGTGTGTGTGTGTGTGTGTGTGTGTGTGTGTGTGTGTGTTAGACAGAGAGAGATTGCGCGATCAAGCATTGACAGCAGCAGTTCAGAGGTATGCCTACCTTTCAACCTCTTAGATCAAGACATCTGGATAAAGCCTAAAATAATGGAATGGGGACTCTCTAAATTAAGGAAGATTTTAAATAAATTCCAAAAATTAACCAAGTGAGGACCAACCATAGCCGGTGTAGCATAACTTTATTATAAAAAATAATAAAAGAGTAAGTGCTTTCATGACCACACAGTCGCTTCTTCACACTCAAACATAATAAAACCATCATAATGAATATATGATATGAATCTGTTACTTCGAGTTGCTTTAGATGATTTTATAGATCAATGAGCAATTCCTAATGAAGGTACCCATTTACATCTAATGAAATATTTCAGAGACCTGGAAAATACATTTTTTAAGTGTAATCTCCTCCAATGGCAAAGGTTTCATATGGAGGCATCTGTACACCATAAAGTTGTACCAAGAGGTCTTAGACTTTTAAAAATGCCAACCTATGGAGACGCCTATCTGGGTCTGTTAAAAGATTGGCAAGCCTTGAATCTTAAAACTAGCATTGAGTATATGCGGCTGCTAATAATTTTTTTCTTACCTGAAGAGTGAGAACTGTTGACAGAGATTAAACACTTGCGGAAAAGTATTGTTAATAACTTTTCTAGAGAAGTAATTGGAGACAGGCTAGAATGTATGTATGACAATGTTTTGTTATTTGAGAAAAGACTTTAGGAGTCTAAATTATAGAAATTACAATGCGACAGGTTGGATTTTCAAAAAGGCGCTGCTTTTTCTTGGCCTAGGGAATGAATTATGACTGTAAGAGAAGATTTAGGAGCTGATTCGCAACACACTGAAACTCCTTCAATTACAGAAATACAAGCCACCCCCCGTACAACCACACTGCCTCCAGAATCTATTAATGAGAACTTACAAATGGCTGTGAGTCCTTTGGAAGCTGCTGGGACTGCTACTTCATCTATGTCTGAGAATACTTTTTTTATTAGAGCAGCCATTACCAATAAATTCCAAAAACAGATTGAGGAGCAGACTGAGGGAAAGCAGAACCACCAAACAATGGAATGTAGAGAGAGTACAGAACAGCCCAAGGACACGCAGCAGACAGTAAATGGGTTAGTTGTAAGCATTTCTTTGTTTCCTTTGACAATAGCACACATTTCATTATTAAAGAAGGGTTTGTCTTTCATTCTGGCCAAAAGGTTGGATATGGTCGATGTTTTGTTGGATTTGAAAGTCTTTGCCAGAAATTTAACATTAAAAACTATGTTCCCTGGACAGATAGCTGTGCATAATAATGAAGTATTTAGGAAACCTAGTACATTTATTCCAAAGCCACATCCAGTGATTGAGACTTTTACTATGGTTTGTGAAAATGAGATTAGATGCATTTTTGAGTTAGATCACACTGCTGATTTTTATAACTTGACTAAAGATGAGCATAGAACACTCATTGGATTAAAAGGGATGAACTCACTGGAAATAATCCAGCTGATAAGGGTGGGAGTATAGTAGTTATGGACAAGGATATTTATTATATGCAGATGTGGAAACTGATAGAGAATGAAGAAACTTATGTGCAGTTCTCAGACAGGACTGTGACAGGGGTTATGGAGAAGGTTTCTTTTTTTGTTCTTGATCTTCTCATGACCAATATGATTACAGAGGAACTGTATGAATATTTTAATGTTTTACATCCCATGGTCCCAGTACTCTAGGGTCTACCGAAAATCCATAAGAATTTGGAATGACCACCAATGAGACCAATAGTTTTGGGGAAAGGTTGGGCAACTGAACCCCTCTCTATTTCTATAGAAAAAAAATGCTATAGCCTGTGTTAGAGAATAATAAAACTGTATTAAAGGACACAAAATTGTTCTTACAGGATTTTTATAATGTGGAAAATAGTTAGCTGCTGATAGTTTTTTGTTTGTGACTATGGACACTGAGCCACTTTTTACTGTAATCCCCAATACTTGGGGAATAGAGAATATTAGGGAATTTTTAGTGACTAAATTGTGTATAACTTTTGACAAAGTTGATCTTGTGTGTGCTTTGTTTGAGATTGTTTTAGAAAATAATGTTTTTGTTTTTAAAAACAATTTCTTTTTACAAAAGGTTGGCGTGGCTATGGGCACGGCATGTGCAAATAGCTATGCCAACCTAGCACTGCTAAAGTGGGAAGAGATGCATGTGTTGAACAATGATAGCTGTACACATTATCTGCTTTGGTATGTAATATTTGTGGATAACATATTTTTTCTATGGAAGGCTTCAAGTGAAATGTTGATGGAATTCATAGATTACTTGAATAATCCTACATTGTTTCTTAGGTTTACATTTACATTTTCAAGAGAGCAGATTGATTTTTTAGATATGATGGTAAAGAAAACAGAGTCAGGATATTTAAGAACAAGCATATACAGGAAACTGAGTAGGAGGATTTCATTATTACACAAAAATAGTATGCATCCCAGACTTATCCCTAAAAATGTTTAGGAAAGACAAGCGTTAAGAATGATGAGAGTACATAATGAAAAGCATTCTCTGATAGAAGCACTTGATGAGTTGAAGAAAGATTTCTTACTAAGGGGGCACTCAGTAGAAGAGATGGATGATTGTATATTTCATCTTTTACAGGAAAGAGGGACAAGAGGAAGACCTCATTTTTCAGAACATTGTACAAAGGGTAGGGTGAGTCGTACCAAAATAGGAGAAGGTCATATTAGAATCCCTATGACTTTCTCTAGTAATGTAAACAGCCTTTGCAATATTATAAAAAGAAATCGGAATATTTTGAAGGCTTCTGATGAAATGAGTGGTATAATTAATGATAGTCCCCTTTTTTCCTTTAAGAATAATTTATCAATGAAGAGACAGTTATGTTATAGAACAGGAATAAGTAGACCACTGATCACTTACGGAGGCAAGGAACATTTCCTTGTAGGAATTGTAGTGCAAGTAGTTTTATTTATGTAGCTCCATATGTTTTATGCAGACAGTGCATCTAGAAGTGTTGTGTATTATAGTTTTTGGATAGAATGGAAAGCGTTCTATATAGGAAAGATGAATTGCTCCTTAAGAGAGCATATTGTGGAACATGTGAGGGACATCAGGAATAACAAAGAGAATAATGCACTGGCAAGACACATGAAGATGCAAGGCATACGTCATGACTTTAGTTTTTTTTGTACTTGAGGTTATAAAAGTGAATGCTGAGAGGGGACATTAAGAATGAAATGGAATTAGAGGAATTAAGATCAATTTTATATTTCAAAGCAGATAAGGCACCATGTTTTAATGATCCTGTTTCTTTGAAACCAGTATTACATGTACACACACTCCCCCACTGATTTGCAGTTTTTTAGTGTGTTCATATGTCTTTAAGATATTGTAATGAGTGAGCTGCTTTGATTGGTTTAGTGTACTATTTAAGTAGCTTTATAATGGTTTTGTTATGTTTGAGTCTGAAGAAGCGACCATGTGTTTGTGAAAGCGCTTAATCTTTTATTATTTTTTATAATAAAGTTTTGCTACACAGGCCGTGGTTGGTTGGTCCATACTTGGTTACTTTGTG